>NC_083619.1:8099897-8159897 GCF_963584025.1 Labrus mixtus
CTTTGATCAATCCATTCAAGGGTGGAATAGGATGAAATATGCAAACTGTATCTCTATTGGACAATATGACAAAATGAATATCTTGGGGGAGGTCAAGTTACTTATTGTATATTTTGAAGTTTTGGGGGACACGTTCTGAAAGTATAGCCTTTCTTTCAGAATTATATTAAATTAGCCCTAATTGTTTTGTGTTGAACAGACAATGAAAGACAGGAAATGACACCCTTTTCCAGGCTTATAATATTCAAAACCAGGCAAAACAGGCGAGCGTGACACGGCAGCATTTTACTAAGCACATGTATTCAAAACACAAAAAATAAACTTGTAATCACACAAATACTTACACACACAAATACAGCACAATACATTGAAGTGCAACTGTCACCTACTTTTCCACTCGTCCAGTGTAAGGCTTTGCATGGTGAATGTGAAAAAAGTAACTTTGAAAGGTAATCGTTAATATGGATGAAGCAGCAAAACATTTAAGAGAAACGAGCAATATCTTTATTGTTTATGATTCACAGAGTCATTGGTCAGAGGAGGAAGGTGAGTTCTTCTTTTAGACAAAGTTACAAAAATCTTACTGAAAACATGCAGATGAAGGTAGGCCTACATTTAAATCTTCATCTCACTTTGATATCTAAAACGTCCATTTTCAAAATCAAGAAAAGTGTAAAAAAATCTTAGCTTAGCATAAAGACTGGAAGCAGGTAAGACAGCCTTAACTAAGTAATCTTTTTTTGTTTGTTATACATGTAGAAGTCCTAAGTGTAAAAATTAGAACTTCTAGTTTTACTGGAGTTATGCACAGAAATATTTTATGCTAGGTTGAATTTTGTTACTGCTGTACCAGGCTGGATGTTTCCTCTTTGCTTGTTTTCTTTTTTCTTTTTAGAAAAGCTAAATGACTCATACAAATGCTCATATATTCTGGCTTTATTACACTATAAGTTACAACTTCTGTATATGTATAAACTTGATCATCACTGGATACGAATTGTGCAGATATTACCTGATGTCTGACTGTATATCAGCCTTATGCTTTCTCTTTCCAGGGTATGACTAACCACCATATTTGACTATCTTTAATCATTTTTTTCTCCTAAACTCTGTTTGCTTTGTAACTGACCATGTTTTATCCTACTTTATTTGAATGTAAGTTAACCCCTGAGCATGAAATAATAATAAAAAAATAATAATAATAATAATAATAATAATAAATTCCCCTCGTGGGAAGGCTATATCTTCTTCTAAATATAAAAAAAAAAAAACAACTAAAGGACAACTTTGTATTAACTGAATGACCTGAGAGTCATATTAAGTACTCATGAAAGAGTTTTCATAAATGTCTTCAAGATTGATCAGATCTTTAAAGCTATCACTAAAAAGGCTAATGCTAGCTAGGACAAAACTGCAAAACTGTCAAAACTGCAGCTCAGCTGATCTATTTTTTATTTTTCATTTTTTTAAATCTATTTTTAAATAAAGGATTATCTTATCTTACATACTATCATTATCTGTTTGTGTTTAACAGTAACCAATGTTTCTTTTTTTATCAATCAGAAAGCTGATAACACTTTGTGACTCTTATTCCACTATCAACCTTGAACAGTATCATATTGACAACAGTATTTCATTAATCCTGAGACTGGTGTCAGGTGGAACTGTCTACTCACTGTATTTTACGTTTTATTTAAGTTCTTTATTTAGTAGAATTTCACAATGATTAATGATTTGCTAACGTTTTATAATGGGAGGTTTCTATCTGAACTCCTTCATCGACCACCATGACCACCTTCTGTGAGGTTGGACTATACCTGTCCATCGTTCGGCCACTTGAGGCTGTTTGCTCGCCTGGCTCTTTTTCTGATGAACCATTCTGGGGCCAGTTTCCTGAACATTTACCAGTGGGCCACCTAGCTTACAGCAGCTACAGTTAGCAGCAGCAAACAATTACTTTACCAGAGATATAGAGGAGACTCCCTAAACCTAGAAGAGTTTAGGCTTTTTACTGGAATGATTACTGATGCCACTATATGACTTACAAAATCAAACAAGACCATCAGCAACAAGATAGTATAATATGTTTTGAAACATCCTTTGTTCCAATTTCTTTCAGAGTGATACATTTGACTGTGAAAAGAGATCAGGATGAGAGTTTACATCAGAAAATACAGCCTCAGGAGCGCCAATAGCTCAGTGGTTAGTGTGTGCGCCCCATGTAAAGAGTCTTAGAGTCCTTGAAGGCAAGCGGTCTGGGTTTGAGTCCGACCTCTGGCTCCTTTCCTGCATGTCATTCCCCATTTTCTCTCTCTCCCCCTAATTTTCCGACTCTGTCCACCATCCTATCTCTAAATAAAGGCTTACTAAAAAAGAAGAAAATACTAATTAAGCCAGTTCAGGACTTAATCAGTGAAAGAGATAAGAGATACTGCTTTGTCTACAGGGGTCAACAATATTGACAACAAATGAAAGTTCTTCACAGGAGCTTTCAAAAGTTCCAGCTGCACATGCAGAATATATTTCAGACTGATGAGCTGACATCAGGGTGTACCAACAGTAGGTACTTAAAATAAACAAGACCCTTTAAATGCTGAGGATCATTATTGTGATCTTAGTTGACAGTTTACTTTCAAGTTGCACAATAATTCCCCCTCCCCTCTCATCTCAGGATCATGTGACCACCTTGAATCCTGTGTGAAGTTTCAAGCAGAGGCTGATCTGTTGGGATTAGCCTCCACAGCCAGCACGTTGAGCGCTCACAACACACACGATCACCGATGGCCACAGTCTGCAAACACAAGGACACCTACAGGTAAGAAATAAACTCAATGTTTCTGCTAGATCGAGTCAACATTCTCTTTTAAATCAGTTGAGCTGAGCACATTTGAGTTTGAGGTTAAACATGTAAAAGCAGAACACATGTAGATTTAATCAGGCCAACAAGCTGTCAAGGATGATCTCTTGATCCCCTATGCTTGGGTTCGATTCAAGTTGACGTTCATCTAGGGTCAGTGTTACAGCCGTTTACATTGTCTGTTACAGTCTGTTACAGTCATACTTAAATGTATATGTATTTTTATATTCTAAGGACATACATATGTATGGTCAAATGTCATCAAATTAGCTGACTTTACACAAGATAACATGCACATGTATCATGATTCAGCTCTTGGGTAATTGTTTTTGTGGCCTATTTGCCATTTTCATGTTTTTGAGGTGCGTCTGTAACTTTTGTCCACCCTCAGTACATTTCTTAGTAGCACTGGTTATATAGTTAAGTGTTCTATAAATAGAGCACAGTAGGCAAAAGCCCAGTATACAGGATTACTGGTCTGAGCGCACAGTTGGAGTGAAACAAGGACTTCACACTTGCCACCACCTCAAAAGCAGCTGTCTCTTAATTCTCATCAGCATTAGTTCTTCTTCCATGTAACAGCAGCATATGTCCTGTGCAAATGTTGCCTTTCATTCGCCATTTCACAGCCCACAATGGGATGTCTGGTTTAGTTTATTTTGTTTCACACATTGATAGAAGAAAATATGAAGGCCTGTGTGGGTGTGATAGAAGCCTGTAAACGGCTTCGATAAAAACCTCACACATAAGACATACAAGGTAATACACAAATGAAGAATCACCCTAACAAAATGTGATTTTACTGTTTCAAACAATATTAAGGCTTGATTTTTTTTAAACAGTGCTTAATTATTAGTTTAAAAAAAGGCAGAAAGCAAGAGATGTAGAAAAAACAAAAACATGTTATAAACAACAATTCTTTATAGTGGTCACAAATGGTCACTATTGAATCTTATTGACAGAAAAACTTGTTTTTTTTATACATTGATATGAAACTTGTGAGTGTTTAAAATTAGGATTTCCAATCTTAAATATAAATCTCTGTGATATGATGTCTGGTTAGTTTTTTTAAGCCATATTTGACTGCAATCAAAGCCATTGTGTGTTTTTTCTGAAGTTTGAATTGTATGCTCTTTAATGAATGTGTTTCTGATCACACTGTTTTGTATAAATCAACTGTTAGCATCCTTGTGTGACACACACACAACAAACTACAGTGAGCCGTCTACCGTTCATCATGGCGTCCGGCGAGGAAGAGCTGACCTGCTCCGTGTGCCGAGACATCTTCAGCCAAACCCACCCGCTGCCCTGCGGCCACAGCTTCTGCCCCACCTGCATCCGGGAGGCCTGGAGCGCCCAGGACGAGGAGAGAACCCGCTTCACCTGCCCGCAGTGTCAGGAGGAGCACGGCGAGGTGCACTGCGACTGCTGCCCTTCTGATACAGAGGAAGAACAAAAACAGTTAGCCGTCAAGACCTGCCTGAGGTGTGAAGTGTCGTTGTGCGCCCAACACCTCCAACCCCATCTGGAGAGGCCGGCGTTTAGCACCCACCTGTTGGTGGATCCGCTGATGGACCTCTCCCAGCGACGATGTCAAACACACACAGAAGTACTGCGCTACTACTGTGCCGATGAAAGAGTGTACGTGTGTGGAGACTGTCTCCTGGAGGGGGGCCACGCTCAGCACAAAGTGAAGGCGCTGAGACAGGTGGAGGAGGATCTGAAGGTCAGCGGGACGACTTCACAAACTGGGTTTCTCTGTTTGTGTGTGAAAGACTGTTTGGGTTTTTCATGTGTGTTTCTCTGCAGGTCATTCTCCAAACACTGCTCAGAAAATCAGAGGAGAAGCTGAAGGAAGGGGAGCAGATCCTGATAGAGCACGGGGATATGGATACCACCATGACCGTGAGTAAAACATCTAAAACTGCAGGGAACATAGGATCAGACTCAGAATTAAAATCAACTGTAACGGCCGAGTGTGTGTACAGTAACATACTTTTCAATGTACAGACACATGTCACGAGTACCATGTACAAAGGCTTTAGTGCTCGTCGCAGTGGCCTCGGGTTCAAATCTGAACATCGGCCCTTTGCTGCATGTCATGCAGAAATAAATTGATCACATTCAGTGATGCTATTCTACTCAATTTAAAGGGAGAAAAATGTGAACACAGGCACCAGTGAGATCAAATATAACATTTGGGGGCCAGAGGGTCACCAGTTCAAGTCCTGGTGTGGACCAAAGCATGGAAGTTGGTCTGGTACCTGGAGATGTTCCTGGTCACTTCCTGAGCACTGCCGAGGTGCCGTTGAGCAAGGCACCGAACCCCCAACTGCTCGGGCGCTCTTTCATGTGCACCCCCCTAATTCTGACATCTCTTACATTAGTGCATGTCCATAGGATCCTTTGTGTGTATTTCAGCTTACGTGTGTGTAGCATGTCTCAATAACAGAGTGTAAAAGTAATTCCCCTTGTGGGATACATGAAGTAAAATAAAACAATACATAAAATATGACATAAGATCTAAAAGGAATACTGATGTCTGTCATAGTCAGAAATGTAAAACCAAAGGAGCATTTAGTCATTTTTATGCAGGGAGGAATGGACGATTTTAAACAGCATTTTGACAGTTTGACAAACAGGTCAATCATGACGACATCATGGCAGCGACAGAGAAAATTCACTGGAGAGCATGTTTTTAGAAGAAGCCTTCGTGAGGATCCGCTGGTTACAGATGGGATACAGATCTCTTCATTTCACATCAATGATCGTTACATGATCAAAACCTTGAGTATCCAAACAAGGAGAATGATTTTATGGTTTGCAGGTATATTGGGTGTCTTTGTCTTTGGGTTGATCCTGATTCTGCGTGACTGAGTTAAATGGTCATCAGTAGAAGATGTTCTCTAAATCCTGTACTGTCTGAGGTACCACACACAAAGGATCACATTTAAATCCTTTCCTTGTCTAACCCGACGACTGGCCTTGTTCTACCCACGGTCTTTGGTTTGATTATCTCTCAATCACTGACGTGGCACGAACCAACAACCTGTCATGTCTCTCGGTCGCAGGACTCTCTGAAGCAGGACGACACACAGGTGGAGCGGCTGAGTTCAGACCTGCAGATCCAGGTGAAGAAGCTGGTGGTGGCACTCAGGGAGATCACGAAGAGGGAGAGACAGCAGGTGATAGCGCGAGTGAGCGAGGACTGCTCCAAGGTGAGAGAGGACATGAGCCGAGTGGTGAGCATCCAGCACTACCTGTCCTCTCTGCTGGCAGAGCCCGACCCCTTCCTGCTCATCTGGGTAAGACTCAGTGCTGGACAGAAAACTCTGATTCACATCACCAGATCTGTTTTGGAGAAGGTCATGAAAATGATCATAATTATGAACATAGGAATAAACATATTAACAGCCTAGTTCAAGACTTATTTATAATAAAAAGGTGTGGCTGATCTGACTGACCTGCGGGCACAGGGTAGGAGGCCCCGCCTCAGCTCCAGCTTTTTGCATGTTGTAAAGTTGACCAAGAGATACAGAAGGTTGAGACCAAGCGGCAACCTCCGGTCTTGAAAAATGAAGCCAATGCGGAAGTGTAAAATCCTGCAGTTTGTCAAGAGTCCGCTTGAGGCTTGCTCCAGGAACACTGGAGGTCACATACACATGACTGGCAAAAAAGCCGTTTTTACAGCAGAAATAAAAAATTTTAAAGCCTGGTACAAAAAACAAAATAGATCTGAATAATTATTATCAACCCAGTCACACACTGTACGTTTTCCACAGTTAGGCGCGTAGCTGACATGATTGACAGGTGGGGCGCGATGTGACGGTTTGCCATAAGGCCTAAAACCCGTCTCAGCTTCGACTCTAAGCCTTTCGTTAGTTTGACTGAAAGTTAGGCTGAGGCAGCATTTCCAGCATGGAGGCTGCTGCCGATGAACCCCCTGCCTGTAACAGATGTGTGACGTCACTCAGGCTCCGCCCATTAATATTTACAGTTGTAATGAAGATAATAAAACTAAACTCAGTTGGGACACTAGTCTGTTGCTTTTCACTGGATTCACTCAGGTGTGTCGGCCAGAACACCACTTCAGGCCTTATTCCAGAATATAAATAACAAGAGTGCAGAATTGGTTGAATGGCTGTTTACTTCTTCTCTTGTAGTGAAACAAAATACAGGCATCTCAGTGGCCATTCAATATGACAGAGTATTGGGTCTTGATGTGGTTTTTCTATAAGACTCAATCTTTTCATTCACGCACAACCAACTTCTGAAGTGATTACTCTGCACACTGATGCACACTGCTCATTACTACATGGTGTAATTCACTACATGACCAGCAGGTGACACCTCTCCCCTATTGAGCACAATATCATCACATTCAACTGAACAGGAATCAAACACTATTTTAACATAAAGCAAAAACCTTAACATGTAACTTTGGGGCCTTTTCTACAACAGTCTATGGTTGAGACAGTATTTTCAATATGACAACTGCCATGGCCCCCTTTAGTAACCAATGAGTGACGTCACAGAGGCTTCAACCAGGTTTATCTAGAGTCTATAATTGTAATTATTTGATTGATTTGGTCAAGGTTCCACTTTGCCCAGTGGTTTAATTTTATTACCCAAGACATCCCATCAGCCTCAGCTTTGTTAAGTTCTTATTTAACTTCATGCTAACAAGCTCAACTGCACACGCTAAACAATCCCAGCAAACATCAGTGTTGGTATTAAACCACCGTTAGCCTGGTCATATAAGGTCTGACCTGTCACCTCTTAGTAATCATGTTTCATTATTTAAAATCAAAACTTAGATGTTGTTTTCTCATTGCTGAGGTTTGTAAGCTGACAAAATGATGTATTATATGCTCAACACTATGCTAATGTTTATGCAAAACATTTACCTGCTTGCTTTATTAAAGGGTGAGAAATTGTCTGAAATATTTGGAAATGTACCTCATAGAAGAGTCTGGCGTCAAAGCGTTGAGGTTATAAATGCTAAAACAGTCCAAGCTAGTAAGCAGAGCGATAACATTGTTACTGGTCGAGCCGTTTTCTTTTACTGAAAGTACTGAAAGAAAGTTACTGAATTAAATTTCATCTTTAAAACAGGTTTAGAGGACAAAGTGTCACTTGGATCTGTTATTGAAGTTGCTTTTTTAAATCTTTGACAACAGGTTAAAAATCGAGCCTGATAGTGTCATCTTTATGAATGAGTTTCTACAAGAGCCATGTCTCATTAAAAAAAACTGACCTAACAAAAATCTCTTCCCAGTTTTTAGTTTAAAAGGAGAGCGGATGTTACTAAGAAAAAAGTTATTTGGAGAGTAATGGTCCAAAAGAATCTTCATTTTTCCACCTGAGTATTTTTATTATCTTTTCATGGTTGAAAATAAATTAAATAGCTTCGAATGATTATGCAGACAAAATCTTTTTTTTTTTTTTTACATTTCTTTTGTCTCAAACACAGACATGAAAATAATGCAGATCAGACTTTAGAGAAGAGACGGCCACATTCTTTCCGCTCTCCTCTCGGGGTTTCCTATATATTGAACAAGCTCATAAATTGAGGAGGAGAGATTGTACATACCCACATAATGAAATGTCCAGGGCCACAGATGTGGTTAGCTTTATGTGTGAACGAGATTAAACCTTATGTTTGTTTACTTTCATATGCAGCGCTGCACATTCAGAGGGACGTTTGTTAGACTCTCTTTGAATCGATGGCTCGATGTTGGTTTTTGTCTCAGCTGACCTTCACTCTTCTCTCCTCAGGCCTTTGAATCAGACGACACAAAGTAAGTTCAGTTTGAGTCAGTGAAGCTGTGCCACGTCATGTTAGACCTCAGGTGTCCTTACATGTTTGTGTGTGTGTGTGTGCTGATATGTAGTCTCTGTGTTTATGCAGGTTGGAGATAGTAAAAATAGCAAAACAAAAATGGTAGAAGAAATCAACTAGTTCTTTACACCTGCCTTGATATGTGCTTATTCATTAAAGCAAGATAGTTTCCTCATGCAGTATGTGTGTTGTGTTTTTGTATTTAAGGTTACTAGAAGACCTGAACAACCCACTCTTCAGACCTGATGCCATCAGTCTAGACAGGAAACACATCTTAGAGGACATAGAGAGCAAGTACAGAGAGTTCATCACTGCCACCCTCCGCTGCCTCAGTGACCTCAAACGAGAGCTGTGTGAGTGACACAAGTCTGCCACGTTTATCTTATCCTAATGAAGGAAGGCTTTGATGTTGGGAAATACACTCTGGTTTCTTAGAGAAAGTAAGCTAAGACAATCGATTGATTTATTGAGGATCAGCCAGCAGCTGTATGCCTAACATGGAGACTGAAAACAGGACAGCAATAGCTAGCCTCGCTGTGTCCAAAGTCACGCACATAAACCCCTGTAAAAATAAAACTGATGTTCTTTGAACCATGTTTTTTTTAAGAAGTTAAATTAAACATGTGAGATATAACAATTGTGTGAGCTCTACAGCGAGTTTACACTGAGCATAGCTGACCGAGTTTAGCTCACCTCCCTTCTTTTTGCAGTACTGAGAGAAAATGGCAAAAAGACAAAAATAGCGTAACTCAAACATCAGTGAAATGTAGAAATTTCACACAAGATGAAGCGCTGATGAAGTTATTATCAGCATGGTTATGAATTTGGAGATAACCACAGCGTGCTAGTATTCCTTTTCAAAGCTCATTGTTGAGTATGATATTGCTTTTGTTGAACATGGTAACAATCTGGAGATAATAGTAAGTAATGAGCAAGGAGATATTGTGATTTTTTATGTTTTTAATCTTTTATTTGTCAACAAACTTCCTGACTTAAACTGGACTGTTGCCAATTAAGGCCCTCAAACGTTTTCCTGCAGATTTGCCACTTCGTGTATGTTCACGTATAGCCTGCTGTATGTTTATCTCTATATTTTCATATATCATACTGCTAATTTATTAAGAGTCTTTTGACAGTTGTTTCTTGTACCAGTATGATCAAGCTGTACGAACACTGTCTGCTGTCATGATAATAAACCATGTTCAGGACGCTTGAGGTGACATACTCCACGTTAACGGTCCCTGTGATGTTGTAATCTATATAAGTCATTATGAAATGCCTCTTGTCCAATCAGATAACTTGGCTTGACTTTGTTGTTATATAATCTATATTTTACTGTTTGGCTCTACTCTCCGACAGTAACCAGTCCTTTGACTCTGGACACAAACACAGCTCATCCTCTGTTGAGCATCACTGACGACCTTCGCTCAGTGACGCGGGTCAAAGGCCGTCTGCCCTGCGCTGCTCACCCCGAACGTTTCGACCACTGGCCCCAGGTCCTCACTGCCCAGACCTTCTCCTCTGGGACTCACTACTGGGAGCTGGAGGCTGAAGGATTCTGGGATATCGGCGTCTGTTATAGAAGTATTGGACGGAAGGGGAAAGATGGCAACGCCTTTGGGAACAACAAGGTAAGAGTGCTACACACGTTTGGATCAGTTGATGCCTCCATCATTAAAAGTCCAGAAATCTTTTTTTTGGCCTTAATTTGTAGATATTTAAGAGGTGGAAGATTCTGTTTGAAGTGTGTGGTATTATTTTACATCCTGAGAAGCATTCTGAGTTTGGGTCGTTGGCCCCAAACTCGTCAGCCCCATGCCAACAACTTAATCAACATATTTCTTTAATCTCTCATTTCAAATTAAAGCTCCTGTGAGGAGTTTTATGAAACATACTGAAACTGATACTGATGCCTCTTTATGAGCTACACAATCAAACAAGACAAACAGCATAAAGACTGAATATTTGTGTAGTCATTTTAAAGCGTTAACCAAAATGCAGAGGTGGTAGGTGTCAGAAGAGCTGTATGCCTCGAAAACTGCCTTTAAAAAAACATTTTCTAGGAAAAGATTCTTGATGAGTGATACATTCACATGTTAGAAGAAACCAGGATAAGATTTTACTTGCACATGTACAAGACAAAATCAGCAAAGAGATACGGTGTACTCTTTGTCCACAGGGGGCGCCAACACAACCTGAAAGTTCCTCAGAGGAGCTTTAAAAAAAAAAAGTGATTCCTTGATTAAAACCCGGCTGCTTGTTTTCCAGGTATCATGGAGTTTGACTCAGCAGCATGACAGGAAGCTGGCTGCCTGGCACAACCGCAAGAAGACCCGCCTCACGTATCAGATGACTGGTAACAGAGTAGCTGTCGCCGTGGACTACGGGGCTGGCACCATCACCTTCTCTGAGGTGGGACCATCCAGCAACCTCACCCACATCCACACCTTCTCCACCGCCTTCACTCAGCCGGCGTGTTTGGGCTTCGGACTCTACAAAGCTGAGCTCAACAGCCACATCTCAATCGTCAAAGTCTGAGGACGGGGAATGGAAAATAGCAAGGAAGATTTTTTTTAAAAAGTAAACGTCTCGTTGGTTAACAAAGTCCTACCAAGACAAAGTGGCATTGATTCCTATCTCCACGTCAGGAACCTTGTTGGTGGCAGTTCTCAATGACACTCTTTGGTGTTTCTCCGGCTGAGCTCAGCTTCTTCCTCCATAATGACACAAAACTGTATAACTCTTTCATCTGTGATCAGGAGATTCTGACATTGAAATTATGTCTTAACAGAGAAATATGAGAAAAGAACACGTGAAAAGCAGCTTAGTGGACCAAGGCAGGACCACACACGCAGAAGAAACGACATGACTCAAACTTTTTTGTGCTTTTCTTTCTATCTGTGTCGATTAAAATGTAGATGACTGGTGATTGAAATCTGGTCAAATAACAGATGGCTGAAATGTTGTTTTCTTTGCATACCAGGTCGACTTCTTGTCTGTTTTCTTTCAAACATTACACTTCACCATATCATTCTTCTTTTGAAGAAGCACTGCACTACCTCAGTTTGTCTGAAAGCTACATGTTTTAAATGCTGGATCATGTTTTTAGCCATTAGCTGTATCTTATTCATTAGACTGTTGTGAGTGTTCAGATTGAACATTGAAATAATGTATACAAAGAGAAGTGTATACATACAGTGAATGCAGCCCGTTGTCTGCTGTAGTGTCTTATCACAGAAGCTTATTAGTTATTTAAAGCATTAAAGGTGTACAAAGTGTTTTCCCATTGAGGTTTGATCCTTATTACCTCAGCCTGAAAACACACACGAGTGACTCACTAAATCTATTGGACACTTAAAAATTAAAAAAATTAAAGAATAAAACATCTGCCACTCACGCATTAGCTTTGCTCTTTGATGCGGCTCAGAAACCCAATTATCTTCTCTTCGTTTTTCCTTTACTTCACTGTAAAGGTGAGTGGGTGGTAGTAACATAGAGGGTGAGAAAGAAGCAGGAGGAGAGGAGGGTGTTGCAGCGAGAGAGAGAGAGGGAGAGACAGAGAGAGAGAGAGAGAGATAGATCAGAGCAGACGCTGGCTCGGTGGTGATCATACTGACTGCCATGCTTTGAAATATGTGATAGAGGAGCGATAATACAGAGGTTTCAACCAAATGTCAGCTGGAAGGAATCTGCGGTTCTCCCCTGATATGGAATACAAGTCTTCTCAGAGGGAAACAGGTGATCATCCTTTTTTTTTTATTCAGGCTTTTTCTGCTCAGTAGTAGTAGTGTCATTTTAGGACATTAGTTTTGACCTGAGTAACTGATCGGTTTCCCATAATGTCATGTCTTCTTTCATTTATAAGCAGATGTATTAGTGTGTGATGGAATATGTTTTATTAAAGCGGAAAAAGACCTTTTCATACAGGCTGTCGCTCGTTTTTGTTAAAGATAAATGAATGGTTTTTTTAAAATGATTTATTGTTTTTAACTCGGGAGCATCACATGAGGTCACATTTCATCTTTCAGTTCTTTGATTTAAACGACAAACTCAGAGAGAAAATGAAGATGAAACGGAAAAAGTGATATTTTCTGTGTAACCGATGTATGTGCATGCATAAGTGTGAAACAAAAGCACAAAGGAGCAAGTGTGTGTGTGTTGTATGTGTGCATGTGTGTGTGTGTGTGTGTGTGTGTGTGTGTGTGTGTGTGTGTGTGTGTGTGTGTGTGTGTTGTGTTGTATGTGTGCATGTGTGTGTGTGTGTGTGTGTGTGTGTGTTGTGTTGTATGTGTGCATGTGTGTGTGTGTGTGTGTGTGTGTGTGTGTGTGTATTGTGTGTGTGTGTATTGTGTGAGGGAATGCGTGTTGAGCAGCGTTGGTCGGGAGGAGGGGATACGTGTAAAAGACAGATGGTCACTCAGTGGAGTTGTTCCCCCTCTCCCACTCTGTTTCTCACTCCCTCCTGGGTCCGACATCTTTTCCCTGTCACCTCTCCAGACTCTTACCTCAACTGTTTGTTTTTCCTCACCTCTCCTCAAAATGTTTATTTTTTTTATTTTTTATCTTTTCCTCTTTCTCTCTATCTTTAAACTCTTTACTCACTTTTCTGCACTTTTCTCTCTCCATCCCTTTCTTTCTTCCAGCTTCATCTCTTCGGCCGTCGTGTCAGGCTTTTTGCTGATGGTACCAGTTTGAAAATACCAGGAGGAGCTTTTTGGAGTGATTGTCACTCTGGACCCTGCTGTCACAGCACATAGGACACTAGGGGGATTTGGGATTTGAAGGGTCAAAGAAGAGCAATAGATAACTGACAGCTACATCCAATACACAGTTCTGTGTTTTATCAAAGTACAATTCGATATCGAGACCCATCTGCTGGTTTTTCAGTTTCCTGAGTGGACATTAATGAACTTCATCAACTATCCAAAAAGAAAGTTAAACTTTGGAGAATTTTCACATTTTTCTTCACCATAGCATGTGTGTTTTTATCTCAAGTTGTCCAAAGTGACACTTCTTTAAAGTAAAATCAATCTAAGAAATTAAACAAAGTATTCCAGGTCCCATCATGCATCCCAGGTTACTCCTCCCGCACCTCCCCGTACTCCTCGTCCTCCTCCTGTTGATGTGGGGGCCGATGGAGTCCATGAGCCAGAATGACACAGAGCCCATCATCCTGGAGGGGAAATGTTTGGTCGTATGTGACTCCACTCCTTCCTCCGAGCCCGCTGGTAACGCTCTAGGCATGTCGGTCCGCTCCGGCTCGGGCAGGGTCGCCTTCTCTGCCAGCCGTCAGACCAACCACGAGCCCACAGACATGAGCAACCGCACCATGATCATCTACTTTGATAACGTGAGTATTGAACTGCTAATGGTTGTCTGTCATTGACTACTTGAAACATTTTATATAGCCTACATTTTTTTGGTTTCGTCTTATTCCTCAACCTTTTAAAAGTATTCTCCATAAAGCTTCTTAAATCTGTTTTTCATTAAGAGTGTTCTGCCAATAAGATGCACATACCATTAGAGCTCTGAAAGTGAAGAATGATAATGGGGTAAACACTGACCTGGGAGAGGGCTGCATCTTCACCCACTTTTGGTCTTCTTTTGGAAATGGAAATGTAAAAATGATCATATTTAGGTAGAATTTTGAAGTCTTAACCACTGATTCTAGTGACCCTATTTTCATAAATGTTTTGTTATCTCTTGACAATAACCTCACTGTTCATCACCACTCATCTTTGGATTGCTTTCTTTCCAAACCTTCTAAACACAGTATAGTCTTTATGTGGATATCACCCATCATCTTGCCTTTCTTCTTCTTCTCCCTCCGTTATGGTTGCAGATTTTGGTGAACGTGGGCACCCATTTTGACCAAGAGAGCAGCGTCTTCCTGGCACCGAGAAGAGGCGTCTACAGCTTCAACTTCCATGTTGTAAAGGCTTACAACAGACAAACTATTCAGGTACTAAACCTCAAGTACGACACCTTTTTTTTAACTACGTCAACTTTTCAAGTTTTCATCCCTTGTCCATCTTGGATCCCGGCAGATGGCTGTGACACAATGAGTCTGGTCCCGCTTGACTTTTCTACCTGTTAAAAGGGACTTTACTGTCTCTTAGTGCTTGCTCATTTGTGGATAAATGTTTGGTCTCTCTAAATAATATATCAAAGAGCATAAAGATAACTTGTTACATTTTGGAGCTATATAAATGGATTGATCTATTGGTTGATTGGCTGTCTTACAGGTCAGTCTGATGCTGAATGGCTGGCCAATGATTTCAGCATTCGCCGGGGACCAGGACGTGACCAGAGAAGCAGCCACTAACGCCGGCCTGGTGATCATGGAGAAGGGGGACAAAGCCTACCTGAGACTGGAGAGAGGGAACCTGATGGGAGGCTGGAAGTACTCCACCTTCTCTGGGTTCCTTGTCTTCCCCTTGTGAGGAAAAGTTGGATGGGGAGGGGGGGTTGATAGAAAGAGAATAGGTGAGGATGAGAAAAGCGGGCAAAGCTTCAATCCGAGCCTCTTTATACAATGCATGAAGGGATTTGTTTTATGCAAAGTGAGATCAACAGAATTCTCATATGAGGCTAAAATAAAAGAAGGGTTGGAGAAGTGATCAGTGAACACGATTTATCTGTGGATTTCATTTGCTCTGTTTCTGTGTATAAATATATACTTGTCGGAGATACTTTAATTGTAACAAAAATATAAAGTAGCCATGTGCAATGTGGGCTTCTGTGCTAAGATGCTTTTATTTTTTTCACTGATATGTTTGAAACACGGCTGCGCTCCACATGGCCTCCTGTCTAGCAAACAAACTTTCCCTTTAATTCTATTGTGTTGTACGACTGATGCTCCTGTATATGCCTGTTCTTCTCCCGCAAAAATAATGTTTATTTACACAGAAATTTATATTGAGGAGAAAATATCTAAATAAAATCATATAAAGTTGGCTTTGTTTTTTTCAGCATTTTACATTAAGTGACAAATATTAATTTCCATAATGAGCCAAGGAAATATTTTATGAATCACATCTAGATTAAAATCCAGAAATCACTGGGGTGATTGTGAAATATGTTGTGACAGTTTAATCTGCTCATGTAAATGAGTGTTCCTCCCTCCTCTCATGGTTCTCAGTGCCTCGGCAGCTGTTTGTAAATATAGCTCTCACCAGCAGAGTTGGCGTTGGCGTGGACCGAGCAGAGCAGCGTGGAGCAGCGTGTGAGTGTGGTGGATAGCGGATACTCCTCGCAGGGCCACAGACAGATGGAGGCTCTGGCGAGCAGGCAGGCTCCTCTCTGCAGGGCTGCAATGGATAAAGTGTGGAGCCCTGTCACAGGCGGTCACTCACGCTTCTCTGCTTCATTGCCACTATCTCGGGCTGATATCAGAATCACATTTTTATGATTTAAGGAGACTAGAGAATTCCTGCAAATTGAGAAGCATGACATTAATTCATTGTGTCACATTAATGCACCAAATGAAGAAACGTTAATGTCAATAGAAGGGAGACTGAAGTGTGGGCTCTTCTTTTCAAAGTTCCTTTATAGAAAAATCAGGTCCTTTCATGTCTGTTTTATATATTTTTAAAGCTATAAAGGCCACTGTCATCCCTGAAAAAGACTTATATTAAAGCTGAGAAGAAAAAAACAGTTATTATGTTAAAAAGATGAAGGCAGGGGCTTCGTATCAAGTCCAAGACAGCAGGAGAATGCTGGTTTCTTGTTCTTCATTTGATTTGTGGTATTATTATTATTAATTGTACTTTTTGTTTGGGATATTTCACAACTCAAATACAGTATTAACTGATATGGGCAACCTTACAGGCTTAATTCCCTGAGCCTCTGTCTTTAACAAATGTCCTCTATTTGAAAAGATCTAGTGTTTTTACTTTATTTAATGTTCATTTCTTTTCCATGATACATATTTTTAAACATATTTCTGACAGGGTAGGTTGACACACCGACACAAGTAATAAAAAGGATAATCAGTCCATTCTTAAAATAAGCTCTGGCCCAAACTGATAATGATCATGTTTCACACTAAGGTCGATAGAGGGCGCCAAACTCCAGACTGACAGAGCTGCGTCCCCGCGGCGAGCACACGAGCATCTCCTTGACATCGAAACTAGAGCCCTTATTAATAACTCAGGTTTTAATAATGATCAACAATAATCACGGATATTTGCCTTGAATGTACCTACTGGATTAGGATGTGTATTTGATAAATAATGTAGTCAGTATCATAAGTTGAAGGTGATAACTGAGCGGTGGACAATGTAATGAAACCCTGAAAAAACTGCCAGTGTCTTCCACAAACAGGCCTCTTTTGTTGCTCGCTTTATACTATTTTGAGATCATCTAAACGCCGTTTGTTTTTCTTCAGTCAGCGTTAAAACGAGTGTGCTCCCTAATATGAACATATATGTCTGTAAAAACAGCGATGTACCAGATCATTCAGTCAAATGATCCCAGCTAGGCCGCATTTATTGTTTTCTCAACCTAACTACGGCTCGCATCCCGCCCAGCAGCGACCGCTCACAAGAACGACAGCTCAAGCAGCCAATAAAAGGGCCGCATGCTGCCGGCCTGGGGGAAACGGACCAATCAGCGTCCGAGAGCCTCCGAGGGGCACGCTTTCTACGCTCTCTCTGGCAAGAATGTTAGTTCCTGCTCTTCCCTGGCCGTTTCCTGTAATCGTACAGTGTTGTGAGACGGAGAAAGCCATGTGTGTCGATGCAAAGGTAAATTTAGCACCCCCAAATTATTACTGTGAGAGTTAGGGCAGTGAATATGATGGTTATTTTCAGGTATTTTTGCTGAAAAACAGGCGCAGACCAGGCGAAACAGTATTGCGGCCTAAGCTGTGTCTGAACGTTGACGGGCGATGGTTATTGTGGCACGTTGCTTTGGTTTGGTCCGGTTTGTTGATGAGATTGAAGGAGTCCAGTGGACTGAATGGTTGGTAGTAAATCACAGAGAAGAAATGTAACGATAACAAACATACAATTTACCGTGTTGTTTAGCCTGAATCGCACACAGGCTTTAGTAACAGACACATCTTTGTGGCGGGTCGAGCTAATGCTAGCTGACGGGTTTAGAGAGCAAAGACTGCAACAAACGAGCAGAGAGAGAAGCATCCTGTCCCTCCAGCATCAGTACCCTGCACGTCCCACCTCACAGGGTCTCTCCTGGGTAGTCTAACTTCTTATACTTCAATGAAAACTCCCTTATTTCACATTAAATCATCTCCATAGCCTTCTTGTGTCGTATAGAAACCCTTTTCTGATCACGGGTTGCCAAGAGTTTGATATTATTCTCTTCTTTAATAATTCAGGAACATTAATTAGTTTACTTGAGGTTGTATGTCATTTAAACTTATTTACTTAACTCAACTAATCAAATGAGTTGATGAATCTAGACACAACTCTGCAGAATTTAATATTATGTTGTGTTTTATTTGGGTAGAAATGTGGAGCAGAGACAGAAACAAGTTTTTCTTTTTTACCACTTATGACAAGTTTTTGGATTGTCTGTGCTCTGTTATTTAAATGTTTTTATTATACATTAAAGGCACATTGAGTCACATTACATTGTAGTTGTTGTACAGGTTTTAATCTGAACTCTATCAAAAGCAGTACAGCAGTTGTGTAAATAGTCTGAATGTGCTTCACTGACGTATTATCCTTCTTTTTCCCCCCTCTGTTGCCAGCTTTTCATTTAAAAGTTGAGACGAACTGGACTGCAACTGTTTAGTTTCCATCTCAGAGTTCCTCTAAGACTGCGCCTGTCTCCCTGTGTGGAGTGGGCAAGATGGCAGATCCAATCATGGACCTCTTTGAGGACACCCCCCTGTTTAACCTGGACGCCCTACCGGACGACTCCTTCACGCAGGGCTCCTCGGACCCTGTGGAGGAGGCTCTTAAGCTGGCATTGGGCCACGTAGACCCACCGGCTGAACCCGAGCTCACAGTCAACACGGGCCCTAATGCTCCTGCAGTAGCTCCTGTTATCCCTGCCCCTGTCCTTGTCCCTGTCCACGCCCCCACACAGCAGCCAGTACCAGTGGTGACTGCTCAGACTGTTTCCATAGCAGCAGCTCCCACTGTAGCCACCATCCCTGTTGATACTGTGCCTCAGATCCAGGCCCAGACCACCATACCTATTGTCAGCAACCCGAGTGTGGTCCCAAGTAGCACTGTCCTCCTAAGCTCACTGACTGTTTCTAGCCCCTCGGTCACCACCACCACTGCCACCACGCCGCACCTCACACAGATAACCCATCAGCTCACTCCTCAGCAGCTAGCCGCCATCACACAGCAGGCTGGGGGGAAAATCGTCATTCTCAAAGGTCCCCAAGGTCAGGCCCAGGTCCTGCAGACTGTTTCGGGAGCTGCAGGCCAAACTGGTGGTAAGGTCATCCGTGTGTTGTCTGGTACACCTCTTAAACCTGGCATGTCCATTCTGCAAGGGGGGGCCGTCTTGAATCAGGCAAGCCAAGGACAAGCTCAAGTCAAGATGTCTGCTGCCGGGGTGCAGAGGCTGATACAGTCTCCCAACGGACCGGTGAAACAGATGCTGCTGACCTCCATGCCTCAGCAGAGTCAAGGCCAGCAGGTTCAGGTGCAGATCCCAGCCCAGGCACAGATTGCACAAGGCCAGACTCAAGTCCAGGTTCAGCCCCAGACAACTCAGATCCAGGTCCAGACTCAGGGCCAGGTGCAGCTCCAGCCAGCGATGACGGCCCAAACACAGGTAATCACCAATATTGCATGAGCAAGTTGTAACCCTGACAGCTGCACCTCAATAGGTGACTCTGGATGGTTTTAAGGCGCACTCACACTAGGAAATCCATTCTGTGCCTAAGCCACTTCATCCCAATAGTCCAGTTTGTTTGACTAGTATGAGTGCTCTAATGCGTGCTCAACCATTCCTTCCATTATGGAGAAGTCCCAGAGTGTTATGGCTGTATCTGACTAAGATGACTCAGAATTAGCTGTCATGTTCTCTGTGTTGTTTTCCGTGCGGACGCGGACTTAACCAAGCGTCCCCTTTAATTTTTTTATTTTTTTTGAGTCCGCCTGTCTTGTAAACTAAGCACGCTTCCTAATTATGTAAAGCCATGTATGTGTTTTATGATATGTTAAAGAGGTAACCGTGCTCAGGCATGGAGCAGTGTGAGTGAAGGCCAGCGGGGTAATAGGGAGGGGTGGACAATCGTGTTTAAGCACGATACGGGTAAACTGGACCTAGAGTGAGTGCGTCCTTAGTATTTGCTCATTAAGGCAGTTTTTTTTGGGGGGGGATACATAATAAGTATCGTTCTGTGTATCTGATTCTAGGGTGGTGAAGCAAAGCGGATCACTTTGGTTCTCCAGCAGCCTTCCCAGACTGCTGGTTCAGCGGGTCAGCACCAGGTCACTCAAGTGCATCAGGTTCAGGCAGGCCAACAGCAGGGCCAAACTAGACTGGTGCTGGGTCAGCTACCTGGTGGCAAACTGGTGCTTCAGGGAAGCCAGCTTGCTGCCCTGACCCAGGCTCGAGCTGCAGGCCAGGCTGGAGGGCAGCCCAAAGTCCTCACAATCCAGCTGCAGGTGCAGCAGCAGCCCAACCAACAAGGAGGAGTTAAGGTAAGGAACATCTCTTTAATCAGATAAGGGGTTTTCCTGCAGTGTGTTTTTTTTCCTCTTCTGCTTGTTACAAATTACTCAGAGCTTTGATCTTCTCTTCGGTGAATAATGTCATGTTCTTTTAAAAAAATCTCTGAAGGTTGAAAGTTGATGCAGTTAAAAGGGGATGTTGTAAATCTTAAACTTGGCTGATATCGATGGATAACAACAAGCGTTTCAATATCGACATTTGTCTGCTTTCAGTCCACTTCTCCACCTATCTTCCGTAGTCAATAAGTTCTAATGATGCATCATAACATTTGACCAGTAATGAAATATTACTGCTCTGAGAATGCCCCCAGGTGAACCTCAGTAGGTGAAGCTCAGCTGCTGAATGATTTTGTGTTTAAAATCAGCGGTAGAGTTCTTTATCTCTAACACAAGAGTCAGTGTGATTGTTGGCTCTTTTATATTTTTATATCCTCCAAATATAGTTTGATAAATGATCACATCATTTAACGGATGCATCTTCGAGGTAAGGCGCTGTGTATCTGTTCGGTATTGTCATGGATTTATTGTTCTTTGTTTAACTTATTACCAAGAGTGAACCTCAGTATCATCTCTGTGGATTCAGAGCAGAAATTGGTCCAGGATGTATTTAGCCCAGCTTTGCACCGTTTGGAAGGATATAGAAATGGTTAACCTCACTCTTTCAAATGTGTCATTTGTAAACTGTAACATATAGAATATATTTGTTGTACCTACAGTACAGGTGGGGAGAAAAAATTGATTTATGTGAAGACCGAGAGTCTTATCTTCTGAGATTTTAAATAGATTCATAACTTCAAAAAAATCAATTTTCTGTTTGGCTAATCAGTCACTCCCTGCTAAGGCTAGCTCTTTAACTCAGTAGAATGCCAAATGGAGCAGCAAGAAATTCAGCCAGTCTCACAGATGACTGGAGTAGATCCTGAAGTATGTACTGATTCAAAAATTTACTTTGAATCATGAATCCAGAATCGTTTTGAATCGAAAATAGAATCTCAATCGAATCGTCAGACACACAAATATTCCTAGCCCTAGCCTACAGAGATCTACAGACCTACAGATTATCTGACTCTTGATAAGATGCTGAAATGGGCTCGTAAGATTTTTTTGTCTTTTTAAAGGAGAACATGGCTTGACGTGTCTTTTCTCTAACTCTCCCAGTACCAGCTGGTGTCAGGAGCTGGAAACACCGGCAGCCCACAGGTGTTGCAGATCTCGCAGGGCCAAGGAGGACAGAGAGTCGCAGTGCCACTCAAAATGCTCCTGCAGCCACAGGTAATCCTCCAGATGTGAAAATAAAAAGTATATTTTAAAATGCAAAAGGGCGATATGGACTTAGTTAAAAAGTTTTCTTCCCAACTGACACATCCTCCTCCTCCTCTCAGACGAGTTCAGCAACCTCAGCCGGCGGTACCGTCTCTGTGGTGAAGGTCATCAACTCGTCTGCAGGCCCCTCCGCTACAACCACCACTCAATCGCAGGCAATTCGAATCACCAAAGCCCCCGGGGAGCCCGCTTCTGTCCGTCGGGTGGAGATCCTGTGCAAGCAGGAGAAAGCAAACCGTATCGTAGCTGAAGCTATAGCCAGAGCCAAAGCACGCGGTGAAAAGAACCTTCCACGAGTCCTGAACCAGGACGAGCTTCCATCCTCACAGACCTCGACAGAGGCAGGGGGCACTGTGACTGTGGTGTCTTCTGCTAAGAAAAAGAGCAGCGGAGGAGGAAGCAAGAAGAAGAGTCCAGTGGCTGGAGCAACAACGCCCAAAACCCCAGGAGGAGCCGACAAAAAGGGCAAAGCAAAGACACCAGGAGGAACACCAGGAGTGGCTGGAGGAACAGTGACACCTGTAGCAGGGAACAAAAGCAAGAGCAAAGTTAAGACCAAGTAAGTGATTAAAAAAAAAAAAAGATGAAGAGGAATCATTTAAATGTATTTCTGTATTATTGGTATGATGAATGCACAGAGATAATATGAATTAATCACAGACCTGTTTGCTGCTTCTTCATGATTTGTGCCTTATCTCTCTGCCCTCACCTTCCCGCAGCACTATAACTCTAGTGGGAGCAAAAAAGAGAAAAAGAAATGCGTCCTCCGATCACTCGGACGGGGAGATGAGCCCTGCCTCACCCGCTGCGCTGGAGGAAGATCTGATTACGGTACGGACACAAACGTGGTCAGGAAAATAAGTTCAGCACATGAGCCATGAGTTTGCATTGCAGCACTTAAGCCCCACATGTACTCTGACTTTTCATAGTCAAAAACATTTTTGGTTCAACAAAGATAATAAATGAAGAAGGTTGTGGGTGCCAGATGGGGCCTAGCGGTTGTGTTATGCGCCCCCATGCGAAGGGGCTGTGGCCCTTGTCGCAGCGGCCGTGGGTTTGAATCCGACCTCGGCCCTTTGCTGCATGTCATCGTCTGCTCTCTTCTTCCAACATTTCCTGTCTCTCTTCAGCTGTCTTATCTTATGAAGACAAAAATGGCCCAAAATGTCTTTAAAATGAAAATGTAAGAAGGTTGTGTGAACGGTAATATTCTTACCCTGCAGACCACTCTCAGCTGTTTGTTTAGCATTAGAGTCATTGTCCAGCTTTGTTGCCCAGCTGTGAGACAGTTTGCATATTCACATTAATCATTTTGGCAAATGCATAGTGTTAAAATAATTGTTGATAGTGTGCATGTACAACACTTTCTGATGTTAAAGTGCAGATCAAAGTGTGCTGACCTCAGACAAACCCACATCCAGTTGTGCTCGGACTGTACAGAGTGTTTGAGTGGCTCTATGTTAGAATACAAAATGCAAATATTTTAGAAACCTAATTTCTTTCTCTGTCTGTTTGAACGTTCTGCTCGGCCCTCTCGCCTCATTACCCCTCTCTTCGGCCCAGAAGAGGCGCTCCAATCGCGTGGTCAAAAGGAAGAAGTACACAGAAGACCTGGACATCAAGATTACGGACGACGAGGACGAGCAGGAAGACGTAGACGTCACTACGACCGCGGCAGCCGTGGCCTCCATCAGTGGCAGTACAGCAGCGCAGCTTAAACAAGAACTGGAGCTGGATGCCGACGGGCAGCCCAGCATGCAGTTCTTTGTGGTGAGTGTCCAAAAGGTTGAACACATTCTCTTAAAGAGTTAGATGCTGTTGGGAAACAGTGGGTTTGGTGATGTGTGCATAATGTTGGATTGGAATATTAAGAGGATTTATTGTATTTAGGTGTTGAGTGTTTTATTTTTATGCTTTTCAGGAAAACCCGAGTGAGGAAGATGCTGCCATTGTAGACAAAGTTCTCTCATTGAGGTTAACCAAGAAGGAGGTATGTCTATTCCTTTATTTAAAATCATGAATGAACTCAAATTTTTAGTAAGACTCATAAATACCTCTTCTTCTCTTCAAGGTGACGCAGGGCCAGTACACAACTGTGGAGGAATTCTTTGTCAAGTACAAGAACTAGTGAGTTTCAACGTTCTCCTTTCTACCCGTCTATTTCTGTTCACTGGAGAAATCCGAATGAGTAAAAGTGGCCTCTCTGTTCTCAGTTCATACTTGCACTGTGAGTGGGCCAGTTTGGAGCAGCTGGAGAAAGATAAGAGAATCCATCAGAAGCTGAAGAGGTTCAGGACCAAACATGCACAGATGAGGCACCTCTTCCAGGAGGTGAGGCTAAAGCATCTATCTCCTTTAAGGATGTGGATCAGCTGCTTCACATAAAGCTTTGGACATATTGCTCTACTCTCTCTGACCCTGTGCTTCTCTACAGGAGGAGGAGCCTTTTAACCCCGACTATGTAGAGGTGGACCGGATCCTGGACGTTTCTCACAGCGTGGACAAGGACAACGGCGAGGTGAGAGACGGGACACTTCATAACAGCTTTGTAATAAAACACTCTCTTCCTTTTGATACTGACGTTCACTCTTCTTTCTGCAGCCTGTTGTCTACTACTTGGTGAAATGGTGCTCTCTGCCTTACGAGGACGCCACCTGGGAACTGAAGGAGGACGTGGATGAGGGCAAGGTGGAAGAGTTTGGCAAAATCGCAAATCGACAACCTCGCCTGAAGAGAACGGTGAGCAGTCACGTTGAAGATAGTCATGAGCCGTTTTCAGATCATATGTAATATTTCATTTTTATGCATAGTCTGAGAAGACGTGGGTGAAAACATTTTATGTTTGTGTGAAGAGGGAAATATGATGCAGCAATGAGGAGAAGAGGTACTGAAACAGGACAGAAAATATCTTAATAATTACCTGTATGTGTTACTTTTAAAACACAAGCTGTATGTCCAAAACAAAAACAGTATATACGTATTTCCAGGGGGACACGCTGTGTAACGGCAAAGTCCCCTGTTTAAATCTAGCTGTGTCATCCCTAGAGAGGGGCGTGATTAATCTGCTCAATGATAATTGTCGATCGAGCTCGCTTTGGTTACCAGAATTACTGGTCGGTTAAATTAATAATAATTATTTGAATGAATGTAGGCCCTCATGCCGGTTAAATGTTACCTCTGAGCTGTAATGCAGCCACCTGCCACTAGCCAGGGCTGTGGCTCCCGTTGACAGGCCTGCTCTCTCTCTCTTTAGATGAAGTAGTATGTAGGCTGCGTCAGGCTGAATTGGCATAAAACCACTGGGCGATGCTTGGTAACACTGCTAACGTCAGCCACACGCCGCAAACCATTCTGACATTGTCAACCAGCAGACGCTGTGATGCTGTTCAGTCAAAAAATAACAAAGCTCATCATGACAATGACAGCACATGATTTATAGTATTTTCTCATCTTTAGGCTCGTCGACTAGTCTGAATTTATATTTCTGTGTAATCTAGAAGGAAATAAGCTGCAAGGAGCATCCCCAGTTATCCCTCACAGGGGGGCAGTTTGTTCCCATCTATACTTATCAAAACATTCATGTGTTTCCCTGTATTCACACACACTCTACATATTGTAAATCATTCCCGTAAAAATAAATGTAAAAAATATCCTTGTTATTCAGTAACCCATGAAAAAACAGTGTAGGTGTGTTTCTTGTGTTGCCATGGCGCCTCTTCATTTCATCCATTTCCTCCTCTTTCTCCTCAGGCACGGCCGCCTGCTGCTTCGTGGAAGAAGTTGGAGGAGACCAGAGAGTACAAGAATGGAAACACGCTCCGAGAGTATCAACTGGAAGGAGTCAACTGGCTGCTCTTCAACTGGTACAACAGGTAATTATCACGCACAGGCACATACTACACCCCGTACTTATACTTGTAATGGCAGGTCATTAAAGTTTTGAATCAGGATTGATGTGCAGCCAATCTCGGAACCCATCGGCAGCCATCGGCTATCAGATATGGGCAGCAGATATAAGCAGTCAGTGTTTAACGACTTCCAGCAAAGACATCCTTTTCCAGTCAGCGTTTACAACTTCAGCATAACCGCTGTCATTTCTTTGTCCATCACATCCAACGAGGTAGCACCCATTCATCTGTTGATTCTTAGTTCAACAGTAAATGATAGTTACACACGGACTTCATTCTGGCTGTATGAGTCTGAATAAAAAAAGTTTGCCATTGTGTATAAAGCTGTTTAAGTCAAGGACTAGAGAAAAGAAGAATATCAACATACTCCCTGCCTTTTTAAATGTCAAGAAAGTGTTTTTAGATTACAGGCATTCTGTGTCAATTTATATGCAATGTGAAGCTACGGGCTAAGTAAAGCATGCTAACATTAGCCTGCTAACACAACAATGCAGGACAAAGGTGGTTGCAGCTCGAGCAAAGCACGATTTTGTCCGCTGCTTGTGCTTAATGGTGTTTAATTATGATGCATTCAAATTTATATCTCCATTGTGTGAATGCGAGGAGAGGGGGGTTGGTGGTGTGGGGGAGAGCGGAGGCTTCACTATGCCGGAGGTGTAGCTAAAAAGCAGTTTGCTTTGGTTTCATGCTAGTGCTCAATGGCGACATCTAAAAGTTGCGCATTCTTCCTTTAAGTCAAGATGTTTGAGATATTTGTTTTTAGAGACGGATAAATCATCATCACGTTATCATCGATGGGAGCCGGTACGTTACTAATGAGTCAATACAACTTGGACTACAGACGGAAAAGACAACACTACCCATGATACCCTTGAGTACAGAGTTCAGATTCTTCTCTTGTTTCTGGTCTCTTAGGCAGAACTGTATCCTGGCAGATGAGATGGGTCTGGGGAAGACCATTCAGTCGATCACGCTGCTGTCAGAGATCTACTCCGCTGGAATCCAGGGCCCCTTCCTGGTCATTGCTCCGCTCTCCACCATCACCAACTGGGAGAGGGAGTTCACCACGTGGACCGACATGAACGCCATCGTCTACCATGGCAGCCTGGCCAGCCGACAGATGATCCAGCAGTATGAGATGTACTCTAAGGACGATAAGGTGGAGTAATTGATACTGGATACTTCTGATTAACTAACCTGATTTTTGTCTAATGTAAACGTATCTAATGAAATCTGCCGATGTATCCACAGGAGCACTTGATCCCAGGCGCGTACAAATTTGACGCCCTCATCACAACCTTTGAGATGATCTTATCTGACTGCCCAGAGCTGAGGGAGATCTCCTGGCGCTGTGTGATCATTGATGAAGCTCACCGGCTCAAGAATCGAAACTGCAAGCTGTTGGACAGTTTGAAGATGCTGGATCTGGTGAGTGGAACAGCTGAACCTGAATATCTGAACAAAACCAGTCCAGTCTGCTGGTCAAAGACTCTTATAGTTTCTTTGCTTAAGAGTAGAATTTGAGTTTTTCTAATTGTATTCATGAGCTAGAGACAGAACTAGAACTGTGTTTGAACCTTTCCTGGTATTGGTATGTTCCTTATCCTCTCCCTTCTCCTTTCCTGGTTCTTCCTCCCTGTCTGTTAAAACCTGGTTTAATGTCTTCTGTACTGCCTCCCCTCTCTCTGCTCTCGTCTCCTCACATTGTATTTGTGTTTCGTGGTCTCTCAGGAGCACAAGGTGCTGTTGACTGGCACTCCTCTCCAGAACACTGTGGAGGAACTCTTTAGTCTGCTTCATTTCCTGGAGCCTGCTCAGTTCCCCTCTGAGACTGAATTCCTCCGAGACTTTGGAGACCTCAAAACAGAGGAGCAGGTTGGCACTATCACATTGACATTGACACACACATACAGTATCAATGAACTGTATCTTACATATCTGCACATTTTAGAGTCATTGTAAAGCCATTTGTATTGAGTTGTGAAAATGTTTTTTGTGGGTTTACAGGTTCAGAAGCTGCAGGCCATCTTGAAACCCATGATGCTACGAAGGCTCAAAGAGGATGTCGAGAAGAATTTGGCACCCAAACAGGAGACCATCATTGAGGTGAGTGTAAAAAGAAACACCTGGTATTGAACCTGTGAGTTGTGTAAGGGGATCTGAATGCCACGCATGAGACAACATTTTGAGATCATGTTTTTTCGCTGTGATGGCTCTCAGGTTGAGTTGACGGATGTCCAGAAGAAATACTACCGGGCCATCCTGGAGAGGAACTTCAGCTTCCTCAGTTTAGGGGCAAACAGTAACCACAACGTGCCCAACCTGCTCAACACTATGATGGAGCTGCGCAAGTGCTGCAACCACCCCTACCTCATCAATGGTAATAACAAGAATAACTTTAAGTGTTTCTTCTTTGCTGATGTTGGAGGAGAAAGCAGGTTGAACACTTTGCACTGGGCGGCTTGTTCGCTCCTGAAACGTGTCAGACTCCTTTTGATCTTTTTGTGAAACGCTGAAGTTGCGAGGTGTTTCCTTTTGGTGAGACGGTATCAGACTTTTTTTTGCAGTTATTCAGGGTCAATTGAAATGTCATGACATCCACATTGTTTCTACTATTGTAACACTGCATACCGTGTTCAACAGTAGTATGACTGCCAGTCGCTGGTTGAAAAAAAACTGATCAATGATTCATTTTGAGTGTCATGATTTTTAGAATCAATAAAAGGTAAATGATGTATCTAGGGTGGCTAGGGCTCAGTTGGTAGAGTTGGTCGTCTCTTAACCGGAAGGTCTAGGGTTCGATCCCCAGCTCCTGCAGCCACATGTCCGATGTGTCCTTGGGCAAGACACCCTGAATTGCTCCTGCTGCTTCGTTGGCGGCGTATGAATGTGTTTGGATGGGATTAGTTATTTCTGATGGTTTCACTACATAGCAGCCTCTACCATCAGTGTGTGAATGTGTAGGTGTGACACACCGTGTAAAAGCGCTTTGAGTAGTCAGAAGACTAGAAAAGTGCTATACAAGCTCAAGTCAATTTACCATATCTAGATAGTTGATGGTTAACTTGATACACAATGAGTTTCATTCAAATCTGTGGGAGTGTGGACAAATGGTGGATCAATGAGTGAGCAAATAGTGAAATGCTGCAGGCTTTGTGATGACAGGACTAGTGTGGGACTGGTCTTCCTCTGTTTTTTAAACAGAATTAAAGCGTCTTAAAGGGACGTTTTCAACTTGTTGAGGCTTGAAACCTGCTCGTTATCGTTTGCAGCTTAAGAAGGGGCTGGAGTCCGCTTAATGCCTCTTTGCTCAATTCTATTATCTTCATTTGTCATGACCCCTTGTTGATGAAGCTAGTTTTGAAGGATTTAGAGCACACACACAACTTGATATCTGTAGCTGTTCCTTCAGTGATGCATTGAAGTAGACTGTGAAATATTTGCCTAAGTATTGGTAACAAGTTTGATCAGCAAATCTGCATCATTACGACACAGCTCCCCCTGAGAAAGCTAGCATCATCCTCATAGCGCCATTGAATTTTGTTCTCTGTCTTTTCCAGGCGCGGAGGAGAAGATTGTGGCGGAGTTGCGGGAGGTGTACGACCCGATGGCTGCTGACTTCCATTTGCAGGCTCTCATTCGGTCGGCCGGCAAACTGGTGCTGCTGGACAAACTGCTGCCTCGCCTCAAAGCTGGCGGTCACAAAGTGCTCATCTTCTCCCAGATGGTGCGCTGCTTAGACATTTTGGAGGACTACCTCATTAACAAGAGGTGAGAGGGCCAGAGAGCTCCTATCACAACTCATGATTTAAAAAAACAAAAACAGTGTTAGTACAGAGAATTAGGTGAGTCATGATGTTCTAATGGTATTTGACTGGTTTTCACAGATACCTTTATGAGCGTATTGATGGCAGAGTGCGTGGGAACTTACGACAGGCTGCCATCGATCGCTTCAGCAAACCCGACTCAGACCGCTTCGTCTTCCTGCTGTGTACCCGTGCTGGTGGCCTGGGTATTAACCTCACTGCTGCCGACACCTGTGTGATATTTGACTCTGACTGGAACCCTCAAAACGACCTGCAGGTACCAGACTGTTGTTTTGACGTCCCGTTGAAATCACAACAGACATTACAATAGCAGGCATCTTAACATAAACTTCTTTATTACAATTCTTTACAATAAACGGATTGAGCCAGCAGCTGAATATGAATGAACTCATTTCAATGTTTTTCTCTCAGGCCCAAGCACGTTGTCATCGTATCGGCCAGTCAAAGGCGGTCAAGGTCTACCGTCTGATCACGAGGAACTCCTACGAGAGGGAGATGTTGGACAAAGCGAGTTTAAAGCTTGGCCTGGACCGCGCCGTCCTGCAGAGCATGAGTGGCAACAAAGACAAGGAAGGCGCCAACGGGGTAAGGATCTCAAAGTGGCAGCTCATTGAATATTTTGATCAGTTTTATTTTACACTTTCTACTTTTTTGTTGACTAAATCCAGTTTTGTTTGTGTTAATGTTTTGTTGTTGTTTCACCTTTAACAGATCCAGCAGTTCTCAAAGAAGGAGATCGAGGACCTGCTGAGGAAAGGAGCCTACGCCGCCATTATGGATGAAAATGACGAAGGCAGCCGCTTCTGTGAGGAGGACATCGACCAGATCCTTCAGCGGAGAGCCACCACCATCACCATCGAGAGCGAGGGCAAAGGATCTACGTTCTCCAAGGCCAGCTTTGTGGCCTCTGAGAACCGCAACGACATCGCCCTCGATGATCCTGAATTCTGGCAGAAGTGGGCGAAGAAAGCCGACATAGACATGGACACCATCAATCGAAAGGTAAGCGCAGGAATTTATGACGATCATCCAAAACGTGCAGCGCGTATTCAACTCAACTTTGTTTATATAGGAGCTAGTCATGTGTCAGAGATGACTTGTGAGGCCTCTGTATTATCTCTTTGTATTCTTCTTTACAGTCTCAGAGGGGAAGTGATGCTTTTTTCAGGCTTGGAAATATGTTTGTTTTTTTTAAAGTTGAATGTAAAGTTTTGATGATTTTCTTAAATTAGCTTCTCTTAAACTCATTTATAAATGTTTAAATCATCGGGCTCCTCAGGTGCTCAGTGACCTCGTGGTTCTCTTAGATTTGTATTATGTAACACGTGGAGCTTCTAATGGAGAGTGTAAAACCAGCCTCTTCTGTTCAGGGGATCAATATGTGGAATGCTTCAAACATGGAACCAGACTGGAGGCGTTTTAAACTGAAACAGTTCTTAAAGAGGAGTCTTGTGCTCATGTGTAATGCTGCTGTTCCTGTTTCACTTTGTTTCGTCGTATGATAGTCTGTTTCCTGTACTGCTCTGTATGTTTCTTGTTGAGCTTGTTTGGTTCTGTTTTTTTTTGTATCTATTGTTGAGTTTGATTTATTTTAAAGGCCCATCTAGGGACGGACATTGCAGAGTAGCTCAGGCTTTAAAGGCTGCAGTTTGTGGCAACGGTTGATTGCTCCATACTTGTCCCGATACAAATGAACATGAAATAAAAATAAATATTTGACTAAAGGTCGTTTCTGCCCCCGACAGAACACCCTCGTCATCGACACTCCCAGAGTGCGCAAACAGACCCGTCAGTACTCAAGTCTGCGAGGTGAAGGTGGTGACCTGTCTGACCTCGACAGCGATGATGAGTATCCACCCGCAAACTCCAGACAGTCTCGAGCCTCCCGACGTGCCGACCGCCACAGTGGAGGCGGTTACGGACGCACTGACTGTTTCCGGGTGGAGAAACACCTGCTTGTATACGGGTATACAGACTTTGCGAACACTTATTTTCTTAAAGTCAAATCGTCAATGTATCCTCACTCTAATGCCTGTTTTATTTCCTCTTTAGTTGGGGTCGCTGGAGAGACATCTTGTCCCATGCCAGATGTAAACGTCGACTGAGCGAACGTGACGTTGAGACGATCTGTCGTGTCATCCTGGTGTTTTGTCTGCTCCACTACCGAGGAGATGAAAACATCAAGAGTTTCATCTGGGAGCTCATCACACCGCCCGAGAACGGACGTCAACCCCAAACACTACTCAACCACTCTGGTAGGAGCTGCACACTGACACACGCATTGAATGTTTGAAAGTTTGTTCAAACTGAGAGGGTTGATACGTTTGTCTTTTTGGACGAGGGACGATGTTTATTTTAGAAGTTGAATTATGTTATTTGAATGTTTCTTGACTGTGTAATTATTCTCTCTGTCTAGGTCTCTCTATCCCCGTTCCAAGAGGCAGGAAGGGTAAGAGGGTAAAGGCCCAGAGCACATTTGATGTTCAGAAGGTGGAGTGGATCCGTAAATACAACCCTGACACGCTGCTCCTGGACGACAGCTACCGCAAGCACCTCAAACACCAGTGCAACAAGTCAGTGAATTCAGCATGCTGTGTTTGTATTGTGTGTATCAGTAAAAGTTTAGTCCTCCACGTCGAAACACTAAAACCTCTCCTCTCCATCTTCAGGGTGTTGCTTAGGGTGCGTATGCTCTACTACCTGAAACAGGAAGTTATCGGTGAACATTCAGAATCTGTCCTGAAAGGGGCTGAAATCAGGTATCTAAGATTGACCATCATACATTAAGCTGAATTCAAACAATCAACAATGTAATTACTAAAAGTCTCTGTGATAAACCTGAACACATACTGACTTACTTTTATTTTGTTATTCAGGGATCTTGACATCTGGATGCCTGAGATGGAGCAGCAGGAGTTTCCTGCAGGATGGTGGGATGGAGAGGCTGACCGCTCACTGCTCGCCGGCGTCTTCAAACATGGTAGGTTTTGTTTCTGTAAAGTCAAAGTAAATACCTGTCTGAGTGGGGGGAAAAAAACCCAACTTGAACACATCTTTAGACTGAAATGCATATTTTGCTTTCTTTTTAAATGTCCAACTATGCATGATGATTCATGTTTGCGCTTCTCTAAAGCTCGACATGCTGTTTTTTTTAAATGACGTTCAGTTCAAAGGACCTTTAAGCTGTCACCTAACGCTCATGCTACCAAACGTGACATTCTGGTGACCTTTGCAGTAGCTGGTCATGAAGCCAGGGAGGCCATGTTTTCCCGGTTTCTGCTTCATGACTGTATTTTCCTCATAATCATCTTCTTATTCTTTGTTGTTGTTGTTGTTTATTTAAATGTTTAAAGCTGCTCAGGTGGCCCTGGTGCTGTAACTCGTCATTGACCACACATTAAATTGTGCATTACATCTTTTCCACCAGGTTATGAGATGTACACCACTATGCGTGCTGATCCATGCCTCTGCTTCTTGGAGAGAGCTGGTCGGCCTGACGACAAGGCCATCGATGCCGAGCAGCACACTGGTGATGCAGAGCTGGGAGACGAGTGAGTGATCCTGGCTTTAAGAGCCAATCCAAACTTCTTGTACATTTACAGCAGACTTCAGAGTCAACTGGTCATTTTAACCTCGCATACCTTTTCTCTTGTGTTAAATGTCTTAAAGTGTCCTGTACCGTCAATTATAATGTTCACAGATTAAAGACAAATTTTGTTGTTTGTTGTTCAGTGCTGACTTTGATAAATACTCAGAAGACCCAGAGTTCAAGCCTGCAACAAGACACGCCAAAGATCTTTTCGAGGAGGTATGAACACAATTTTTTTTTTCCTTTCTGTTTTGATCATTTTATTCATGGTGGTTTCTTACATTACAAAATCAAGCTGGTGAAACATAACTAAACCAGGAAAGGGGGTAATGATGATAATGACACTCAAGTGATGGTGTTGGTAGTGTTTGATTTGCAAAGACTTGGTTGAATATTTGGAAACAATAAAAGGTTCATTATTGAATGAGTGTCTGTGTGGCCTCCCTCTCCAGCCTGACTCCATGAACGTGGACGATGAGATCTCCGTGGAAGACAAGGCGGGACCAGTGGTTATAGAAAATGTATCCAGTCAGAGCGGTTCATGCGATTGGCCCTCCAGCTCGTCACTCACAGCACGACTGCGGCGGCTGATCACAGCTTTCCAGCGCAGCTACAGACAGGAGCAGCTGAAGATGGAGGCAGAGGCAAAGGGGGACCGCAGGCGCAGGCGGTGCGAACAGGCCAGCAAGCTGAAGGAGATCGCACGGCAGGAGCGCCAGCAGAGGTACATGCTGTTACAATATCTCATTCTCTAGTGGCTCTGGCAAAAATATGATTAAAGTTTTCTATTTATTGTGTGCTATGTGCAGCAATCAAAGGATTGTCAGGTCATTCTGTCACTCCTTCTGTTCTAGTCTATAAACGTTTCCACTCAAATCTTACTCGTTTTATAACAATAACTCTTTAAAATGCATTGAAAAACAAACAAAAGTGATCCATACATTCAGTGTGGTTACATAATAAACAAACATGCATCTCCCTCCTCATAAAACACCAGAAAACACAAACTTGAAAACAATACAGCTGTATGTCTTGTAAAGTCCTTTATACTACAATCTATCATCTTTCACCTGCTTTGTTGACATAGTTCTGCTGATCTTGGTGAATCACATCCAACTGTATGTCATTGAATCACTGAATTTATAACCTTGAGGATATGATGTGTCTTATCATGTTGGACACAAACTTCTACTTTAACTACAGGATAATGTAAGATGTGGACTTTTAATTTAAGATTTGGTTATGTGCCAGTAAAATGTAAGTGGTGAATTAGTGAGGTCAGAGTAAAGTTATGTAGCATGCCACTATATTTAGACTTGCCCCTTTAAGTTATAAATGACTATAAGCTTATATAATGAATCATTATTGTCTGTTTCTCCCAGGTGGACACGAAGGGAGGAGTGCGACTTTTATCGGGTGGTGTCAACTTTTGGTGTGGAAAAGATAAAAAAGGAGCTGGGTCTTCAAGAGGCCACTGACCCCGAGTTTGACTGGAACCGTTTCCGAACCTTCGCTCGTCTGGACAAAAAAACTGATGAGAGCCTTAGCAGATACTTCCGCTCTTTTGTTGCCATGTGCCGCAGAGTTTGCCACCTGCGCCCAGGCCGGGATGAAGGTATGAGCTACTTTAGAATCAATAGTTGGACGGTAACTTGTGGGTTAAAATCACAATTTTCAATCCAGCAGTATATGTTATCAGACATTCTGAATTAGTCTCTTTTCTTGAAATGAAAGGACAGGACATTTTAGAAATCAATGCTTCTATGCTCTAGATATTGAAATATAAAATGTGTATTCTTCTATAGAGTTTAAAGTTTACAATGTTTCTTCTCTATCACTTTTCAGATCCGTCAGAGGTCCCCACGGCTGTTGCCCCAATCACAGAGGAGCGTGCGTCCCGTACTCTTTACCGTATCAGCCTCCTGCGTCGCCTCCGTGAGAGAGTCCTGCCCCACCCTTCCCTGGAGGAGCGTCTTCCTCTTGCTCCGACCAGCTCTGAGCTGCCCACTTGGTGGAACATACCGGACCACGACCGTCAGCTGATGCTGGGTGCAGCCCTGCACGGTGTGAGCCGCACCGAGATCTCCATCTTCTCAGACCCGCAGTTCACCTTCGTTCAGGCTCGAGATGACTTTATACAGCACCAACAATCCCTGCCCCCTCCGCCTCCACCTCTGCCTCAGGCACTGCCCGTCACACCCCTCGGCCAGCTGAAGACTGAGGAGGACGTGCCAGGTGTGAAGGAGGAGCGAGGTGAAGAAGAGGCTCTGTTGCTCGGAGGTCAGATCAGTGCTGACTTGCAGAGTACACCTTTGAGTCACCATCACAGCAAAGCAGCGGGGCAGGGCTGGAGCCTGAAGAGGAGCAAGATAAGGGTCGGAAAATCAGGAGGAAGAAGGAAAGGAGAGGGGGGCTCGGATTCTGACTCTGATTCTGATTCAGGATCATCTTCATCTGACCGATCGGGCAGCAGCGATGACAGTGGAGAGAGTGAGGAGGAGACAGAAGGAGGCGAGTTTTATTAAACTGAGGAAATGTTTTTTATGTTACCAGAATAAAAACAACAATTTAGTTATTTACCGCTTTTTTCTTTCAGCAGGCATGAAGCTGTGTGACGGGGACGAAGAGAACAGTTTACTGTCAATGACCACATCTCAGGACGGTGTTCCTCCTCCAGATCCCCTCAGGGTGGATTGGCCTAAGGTAAATCATTTACAGGTTACTCGATGTATGTGTAAACCTGAGTCAAATTTCTGTTGACATTTTTCTACATCTTTCTTGTCAATCAAAGTTGCATCATTTTTGTTTTTCTTAGGACCGTGTGTTGATCAACCGCCTGGACAGCTTGTGTGTGCTGGTGGTGAGCGGTCAGTGGCCCACGGGGCGACGCTATGTGTCCGAGGCCCAGCTCAACCCAACATCAGAGCTAACGTTAGAAGAGATGGCCTACACAAGGGTAATGCGTAAACCCAGTGGCACGCCTGGTGGCCCGGGGGCCGAAGGAGATGATGGAGAATTCACTGTGAAGCTTCTCAAGGTGATCATCTTTGAGACTTATGTGCAAAGTTGGTCAAAATGGATGTCATTCAGTGATTAAAATCAAAATAGAACAGGCTTCAGCTATGATATATATTTAGGTCATGACAATATTTGAGACTTCTCTGTCTTTACGCTTTCAGGAGGAAGGGCTGAAGCTGACCTTCTCTAAGCATGCTATGATGCCCAACGGCTCAGGAGGAGAGAGCAGCGGACGCAAGAAGCGCAAAGACCAAGAGGTATTCCATTTTTGAGTTCCTCATTATTTCAGGAAGAGTCAGTGAAATGCTAAAAAAACACAAAACTGCGTGGAGCTTAGTTTGATAACTTTTTTTATTTTTATTTTTTTAAGTTTTCTGACCCACTAAATGATCCACTGGAGCGTACTCCTCGGCGTAGGGACCCTCCCACCTGGTTAAAGGAGAACCCAGATTATGAGGTGGAGGGAGACATGCTGGAGGTAAAATTAATAATATCAGCCCTAACTTAACCTAACTTTTCAGTGTTCGGTCCTATACTGCAAACACCCCTTTCATATCAGCACCATCATAGTGAGATTAGGGATCCTAAGGGGACTAAACAATTACACAACTCTGGTTGTCAACTCTCTTGAGTGTATTGCTTAAAGGTCACATATTATCCTCCTTTTCAACAAGTTTAAATAAGTCTCAGAGCTCCCCAAAACATGTCTGTGACGTTTCTTGTTCTAAATCCACTCTGATCCTGTATTTGATCACGTCTATAAACCCCTCTGTTTCAGCCCTGCTCAGAACAGACTGTTTCTGTGTCTGTACCTTTAAATATGTAAATGAGCTGTATCTGACCACGCCCCCTCTCTGGAAGGGCTTGGCTTGTGCTTTCTTGCAACATGCCCAATTGTTTACGGTGAGATGGTAGAACAAACCTAGCTGTGGGAGTGTCACCCACCTGGGGGAGGGGTTACTGCCCTTTGTGATGTCACAAAGGGAAATTGTCCAAACGGCCTGTTTGAGCACACATTTTCTGAAAAGTGGAGCAGGAAAAAGACAGAGGATGGACTTTTCTCATAAATATATTTTTTTTTGACAGGCTAGGAACATGTATTAGAGTTAAACATGGTAGTAGTGTATTTTGAATAATATGTGACCTTTAAGTTAGGGCTAGTGATCTTCAGCCATGTTGAAGTTATATCCTGGTTATGTTGAACTAGTACAGGTCTCAGGTCTTAAATTGATTATGAAATAAAATCTCTAAACTATATATTTTCTGATTCAGTGCATCATGAATTGTCTTTTTTTTTCTTCAGCTTCTTGTGAACAGGAGCAAGAGGAAGAGGAGAAGGAGGGCAGATAAAGCTCTGACAGGCAGTGAGAAGGTCAAAGTCATCAACATGAGGACAGGAAAGAAGGTGAGACCAACAGGCCCGCTATCATTCAACTGATTTAATTTGTCTGTGTGTGAGGTTGTCATGATGCCAGAATTTTAAACATTGATACGTAGGGGTCAAATCACGTAGGGTTAAAATCAACACCATAGCCACAAACATGTAAGTCCTAGCCTCCCAGTATTTGGTCATTTCTTTTTTGATTACCAAAGATTGCAGGCAAACTCCAACACATTGTCAAAATTACACCAATAAACGTTGCCAACGTATTTAACACTTAAGAACTGAAGAAGCGTCAGTATTTGCCAACCTGTGAATTTGAACCGACGACTGCTGCTCTCCCTCCAGCTCACGGCAGATTTTTGTTAAAAAATATGACTGAAGATCCGTAGTTATTTTTATGCTTTGGTACTTTTTCATGCTATCAATCATTAAAAGACAGAGACTGTATCATTTCAAAAGACGTGGTTTTGAAGAGTATCAGAGAGTTGACAATTTGACAACCTTAACTGTGTGTTTTCTCTTGTTGACAAATACAAATCTAAATGTTTCTCCTTTTATAGGTTGGAAATGCTTTCTGTCCGATGTTGCAAGACCTGAGAGAATATCTGGAGGAGAATGCTGATAACGCTGTAGCACCCGAGTGGTCTGACGCTGTTAGAAACTCTGTACGTACACGAAACCTGTGTTGTTTAGAAATGTAACTTTTTATTGAATATGATTCCCTCTTGTCCTGTTTTTTGTAAACACTGTTACATGTATCATGTTTTGCATGTCTGTAACGTATCTGACTCGTTAAGACTTGTAACAGTAGTTATCTCTGCATGAGGGAAAGGGAAAGTCTCCTCAAAGCATCCTGTTTTATGATACAGTGTAGACTTTCTAATGTAACTGATATCTCTGTTTCTCACAGGGCTTCCTGCCTGAGACCTTCTTCCACAGACTGCTGACCGAACACTCAGAGATCCCCAAGAAGAGCCGACGCCGGCATCACCATCACCACCACCACCACCACACTCCAGAGCCCACGTCCGAGGACCCCAACCTGGACGGAGTGGAAGAGGAGACTCTGGTCTCAGACGGAGCCTACATGATGGACGAGGAGGACCTGGAGACCTCCCATCACTTCCTCACCAGCCCGGACTTTGACGTTAAAATGGAGGGCGGCGACAGCCTCTCCCAAGGTGACTATGACAGCTCAGATCAAGAGGCGCTATTGGACGATGTCATCCTGGCACAGAAAGACTCTGACTCCTCGTCAAGCTCAGAGGATTGACTGAACCTCGCTCTCTGAACACATCAAACTGAGTCCCTGTCTCAAAAAATGAATCATGTTATTCCTCATTTATTTTTACCATGTTATGTATCAAATTATGGATGACTGTTTTTGTTGCTACTTTTATTCATTAATTTTATATAGGATTTTTTTTTCAATGAAAGGAGCAGCTTTGCACCCATCTGTTTTGTTTCTCAGCATCGCAATCGTGTTCATTTCATCTCCTCGATCCTCCTCTCTAACCTCTGACAAAATGGCAACAAGCTGAGCTTTCTTACTTCACGACTTGTCATCCCTCCTCCTCTTCCTCTGAAGCTTTTCTTTCCCATCACATTCCCAGCCATGACCAAAACGGGACCCCTGCTGTACAGACTCCCTTTTCTTATCTAAAACCTCAATGCTGGTCCTCTAGCGCTACATGAAACTGGACATGTTTGATGCAGAGCCTGGATCCAGATCCCACAATCCCCTGCTCTCGTCTGGTCATGTGTTCCACGTCCAGACGGGTCTGTGAACTAAACGGGGGGTCCTGTGTGTGGATGTACTGTTATTGTTTTCACTCTATGGGAAGGGTGGGGGTTAGAGGGAGGGAGGGGGACAGTGGCATATTAGTTACTGAAGCTAGGAGGATGGATGTATTGTACAATGTAGAGCTGGTCCATTGTGTACTATGGTGCAAAGATGACGGCAATGAGTTACTATTCTTGTTTTATGATCTGAGTGTATCTGTGAAATGAATAACAGCAATCTACAGTGAGAGCAAGTTTCTGTGTGTTATTGTGAGTCAAACCCAGCAGAAGCACTCAGGAGGTTTGCTGTTTTTGACACTAAGCTGGTTAAGTCCATTCATGCAAGAGTTATATAACTGTGTCAAAATGACAGCAGATGACTCCGCATAGGAGCTAATATTCAAATGAATTATGAACTACAGTTTTATGGCAGCAATGTCAACTGACAAAGAAATCTGGAGACTTAAGAAGGACTGAAAGTTGAGGTAGGTAACTGCAAGACAAAACAGCAACAGAAATCTGTTTCAGTTTCTAACAAGAGAAATGTCAAAGCTAGCTAGCAAACAGAAAATGCATGTCCTCTAGCCCACAGTGGAGGACGGGTCCAAGAGAGAGTATTAGATAAATTAAGCAAAGTGCATCTTGGTCATAATTAACTGCATCAACTTTCTCTGCCTTTCTTGCACCACAAGCTTATAAGAGACTCCTCTAATGCACAATGAGTTCACAGTCATGTAGGTAGACAGTTTGGTACACATAAAATGATAAGACAAATGTATAACTCACCCCTTTCACCTTTTCTTTTAAATTTGTTTGGATTTCTGGAGTTTTTTTTATTTACAAGGAATGCATTGAAAGATAAATTGCCAGCCCTGGTCTCTATATGAATAATACTACCTCATCAAGCGAGAGCTGAAGTCCTGTCTTCCAAAGCCTGTGATCACTTTGTAGTTCTTGATTTTCAAGAACTGGACGATGTTCAGTTGATTTTTCTAACATTTTAGCTACAACATGTTATTGCGTCAAAAAGCTTAAATTATAAAAATAAAATAAAAAATTCAATACATACAGAAAATTATTATCTTATAAATAATGTTTTTCTTTAATGAGCAATAGATAACCCAGTAAGCTGCTTATGTATGAGGTGTCCGACTTAAGATGAGAGAAAGAAGGCTAGAATTAAAATCACTTCGTGTTCAGAGCTGCGGGTCATTGTATCGATGATCAATCATTTATCTTTTCAAAGGATGGACTGTATTTTGTATTCTAAGGAGGCAGTGATGTAATGTGAGAGGAGGTGGTTTTGCTCTGTGGAAAGAACAACAATCAACAACTCAAATGTGCTGAAGTTGATAACTGACAGCCTTGACATGAAGAGGACTGATGCACCTAATCACTAATGATGAATCAAATACAGACTGTGTGTTTATTTTGTCCTCATATTCTGAAGTTAGACTTTTCATTTTTCACGAAACAATTCATCAAAGTCTGAAGTAGAGGAGTAGTATATAAAGAAAACAGAAGAAAATGAGCCAGGGGTACGTCACACTACAGCAAGGGTTCCCAAACTATTTAGCTCGCAACCCCAAAAATACAGGGTGCAAGAGACTGTGGACCCCCACTGTCCCTGGAGGGGGTTTAGGCATATAATGTAACACACACACACACACACACACACACACACACACACACACACACACACACACTAAAAGCCTAAACATTATTTTAGAGAGTAATTGATTGTAAGAAAGGCTAGAAGCAGAATCCGAGTAATGTCCATGTACAGACTTAAGCACTGAGTGGACAAGACTTAATAAATAGACACACAGGTGTGATTATTATTATTATCTTTAAGTGTACAGAGCAGCAGATGCGTACATTGCCTCTGTCACTATATTTTAAGTAAGTAAGTTACCATTACAGAGTGTGTCAGGTAAGTTGATCACTTTACCATCACAGCATCCAAAGAAAGAAATCTATTCCACACTACCAAGAGAGCGGGAAGGTTGCCATTGAGTGTCAGGATGAAGCCTTATTGAACTAAAGACAGGATTAGACTCTGTTGTGTCGTAATGGATCATTTCACATGCAATGTTTTGGCCCTAGGGAACAATGCTGTTATGAAACATGCCAGTATAGTTTATTCTTTATTAGAGTATTTAATATTGACTTATCCCATTGTTGTTTGTAATATATATTATTTATATATTCGTTGCTGTTGTCTGATAAACTTTGACATTTCAGGAAAAACCTGCTGGCACTGCAGAGTAAACACCCTATCATCACAGATATTATAATAAGATTATTGATATACAGTCAATGAGCTACCCTCAGGTGAAGTGATGTAAACATCAAGTTGATAGGCTCCAATGACATTATATATATAGATGTCAGATTGAGTTTATTTTATCTCTTAATGTCGAATATATATATATATATTTTCAAAATTATTTTTATTGATTTTTCTTGGATGCATGTTCATATTGCAATTCGATGGCACAACAGCACATTTGAACCAAAACATCCATAGTAGGTAGATACAGAAATGAGTGTGAACATTAGTGGTGTGGGAAAGAACGTTAATGTCGAATATTTAATATAACTTTCGAGTAGCTTTGAAACTTTCTGAACCGCTGTTTCATCAACAATTTTACAGCATTACATTTTCCGATAGTCAGTGAATGCACCACAAGTTACTGCTTCCGGTTCGCGGAGGGTGGTGGTTGTAGCATCCCTCCTGCTTATGAATGGGTTTTGTTTGGCGTCCTGTTAAATTTGCGCCTCCCACGTAATATTTTGGCAACAAAGGTGTGCTTCTTCGGGTGTAAACAGCATTAAATTTACTCCTTGTCCCGGTTCTTTTTAGGGTCTCAAAACAAAAGTAGCTTAGCATCGTCACGACACTAACAGTATGCTAACCCACAGTAGCTAGCTAGCCGCTAGCAGCTTAGGTTATTTTTTTGATTACTTTACTTAAATGGGAATTCAAATAAGTAATTTGAATTTCCACAACACTGCAAAGCAAGTGATATTGTGTTAAGAGTGATAAATTTAAGAATGGACCTTAATTTTTACTCTGACTTGACGGATGGTTGTGCTCAAAATGTTGATCCGGAGTTTCTGGACACTCAGGCGTATGGTGGATACTCAGGAGAAAACAAGGTAACATTTCTCTCTCTTAAACCACTACCTGTTTTTAATAACTGTAATGTCTGTTGCGCAATAGTTACCAAGTTATCACTACATTTCAGTTTCCAGAAGGAGGCGACAATTATCTGAACATCAGTGGAGCGGGTCATCCTTTCTTATCCGCGGAGGTCAGTGAGTTCAAACATGTTAGAGTAACATGTTAGTGTAATGTAACAGGTCTTTATAACAGTGAGTTCAGACATGTTAGAGTAACATGTTAGTGTAATGTAACAGTGAGTTCAAACATTTTAGAGTAACATGTTAGTGTAATGTAACAGGTCTTTATAACAGTGAGTTCAGACATGTTAGTGTAATGTAACAGGTCTTTATAACAGTGAGTTCAGACATGTTAGTGTAATGTAACAGTGAGTTCAGACATGTTAGTGTAATGTAACAGTGAGTTCAGACATGTTAGTGTAATGTAACAGTGAGTTCAAACATGTTAGTGTAATGTAACAGATCTTTATAATGTGTCCTGACACAGTACTCTCTCTCTTCCTCCCCATACAGCAGACATTTCACACTCCCAGTCTCGGAGATGAGGTCTTTGAGATCCCTCCCATCTCACTGGACCCGACTCTGAACATCGGAGATGCTGTGTCCCACTTTGAGCTGACAGATGGGTCTGAACGCACCGTGGGACCTTCAGGCTCCCGTAGTCTTGTTAGTAACCTGGTAGTCGCGGCCAACGACCCTTCTTTTGCTTCCACCTTTGTGAACTCTGGGTCCCAGGGCCTGGAGCAGCTTAACCTGGCGGTCATGGGTCAGTCTGGAGGGGGGGCCCTGCTGAGCTCCTCTGCACTGGTGAGTGAGGAGACCTGCAGACTGCTGCCACGATGTTTACTTTCATTCTTACTTTGTCACTAATGCTTTTAGTGTTCTGTAATTTTTTGTGTGATTCTCACTCTGCAGGAGCTGGGGAATTCAAGTGGTTCACATTTCAGCAGTTCATCCCCCATGACCATTGATGTCCAGCTTGGGGACATCGGTCATGGTCTTTTGGGAAGCAGTCACCTGTCCACTATTAACCAGTCTGAGCTCGCAATGGGTCTCGGGAGTCATTCAGAGCAACCACTGTCTGCTACTCCATCACCAGCAGGCTCCCTGCAAGATGAAGACATGGACGACTTCAAGGTGAGGAGTTACGGTGTTTACTCAAAGGTACTTCAGAATTTTTCACAAACCATTGAGGTATCTCAGTGCCAGATGTGCATGTAAAGAGGGTTTTTTGTCCAAACATAATACACAACAGAATAAATCATTATTATTACATTCGGCAGAATTAATTGTTTGCTTGTTGCTTGTCCTTTTCTTTTGGTTATCACATGCCTGATTATGTGTTTTGTATAAAATGATATATTATAGATCATGCAGCTAATATTTCATTACCCTTTATTTTCCACTTTCCCTCTCTCTGCTCAGAGGAGTGTTCTGGTAGACTCCCCCATGACTCTCCCATCCTCTGCCCTCACCCACATCTCATCTCATCAAATGCCCTCGTCTTCTTTGCTGCCGGCTATAGCCAGGAGAGGAGGGGGTAAGCCGGCCACGCTGGCCTCAGTGACGGCGGCTGTGGGTGCTAAAAAAGCGAGGAAAAAGAAAGACCCTAACGAACCACAAAAGCCGGTTTCAGCGTATGCCCTGTTCTTCAGAGACACTCAGGCGGCCATTAAGGGCCAGAACCCAAACGCCTCTTTTGGGGAGGTGTCGAAGATTGTTGCGTCCATGTGGGACAGTTTGGCTGAGGAACAGAAACAGGTAAAAGCACATTGTTCTCATAATCAGTTTATAAGTATCTGTGTTAGGTCAAAGGAAAGAAGCAATAATGATCTGCACACCAAGGAGCTTCTGTTAAAGGATTTACTAACAAGTGAAGACTTGAGGTCACTTGTTAATAAATCCTTTAACAGGAGCTCCCTGGTGTGATGATTTTTTTTTTGTTTCTTTATACCTATTCCTTTTTTTGGATCAATGTCTTCATTGAGTTTTCCTTTAGTTTAAAGGAGAGAAACATGTCTGTTGTGGTAATGTGTAAACAAAATGAATCTATTAATGACATCTGATGATTGTTTTGCGTCCAATAGGTGTATAAGAGAAAGAATGAAACCGCCAAAAGGGAGTATTTGAAAGCACTGGCAGCTTATAGAGATAACCAGCTCTCACAGGTACGATCAAGTTGTCCTCCAGAGAAGAAAAGTTGATTGATTGATACTATAGCATTTTCATTCATGAGGCTTGTCTAAATAAAATGTTCCATCTGTCTTCAACGCAGCCTGCCACAGAGGAGATGGAAACTGCCCCTTCACCTCCTCCACCGGTGATCCACACAACACCTGCAGTCCTTCCCTCTGCAGGTCAGGTCCTCCGCCCAGGTAACAACAGCCTTGAAGAGAACACCATCACCAACATTTGTGCCTCAAACATTATCCTGGATGTTCCAGAGATGACCACACGTTCCCGCACAGGGGCAAACAAAGTCCCAGCAGCTCCAGCGCCCCCCGCCCAGACCATCACCAAGATCATAATCCCAAAGCACATGCTGCAGGCGGGGGGTCAGGTGGTGACGGTGCTGCCTGGAGGGGTCCGCACTCTGCAGCCCACACTGGTGGTGTCGGGCGCCTCTCGTCAGCCGCCTCCACTGCAACAGATGCAGAACGCTCCGCCTCCTCCACGGCTGCAACAAATGGCCCCAGCACCTCCGCCCCTACAGGCAAAGCCTCGTGAGGGAGGCAACACAGCAGGCGTCCCTGTGTCACTCACAGCTACACCTCCACCTCCACTCCAGATAAAGATAGTCCCTTCCTCTTTGCAGGGCAAAGACACCCTGCCAATAATTGTCCCTAGCACAGTGGCTCTTACAACATCCGCTCAGTCTGCACCTGTGTCAGTTCAGGTGGTGAACTCCGCTGACTCGCAGGGCAACACAGACGATGATGAAGTCACTGAAGTGCTGCATTCAGAAGAGGTGCGTTTATCTAAAGTGAAATTGTTTATTTTGTTATAAAATGATTACAAATGCATTTCACTGTTGATGATTTTACCTGAATTTAGATACGTTAGTTTGTTCGTTTTTTTACAGCTGGACTATTTGTATTATTCAGATGTAGAAGGCCAGGCTGTTATCATAACAGAACAATTCTTACAACGTGCAGAATGTAGTTTAAATCGATGGACATTGAAGTAACTGCCACACTTCATCATCGTCTATCCATAACATGCCACATTTTGTCCCTCACTTAAGTGTTGTATTAAGGCTATATATAAAGTTGGAGTTTTTATATTTGTGTTTTTCAGGAGTGAATCATAATGTGTTTCAGATATTTTAAAATAATTCAGAAGATAATTATTACAGATTGATACGACAGTAAAAGCATTAAGTGTATCATGAATTGAATTGTATTTGATAACGTCATTTGAATGTAAATCAAAGAGTTTTTAAGGTTCAGACATGGCTACCTGGAAGGTTGAACATCTGGTTGTTTCAGTTCTTGTCAGAAAAAACTCCAGGAAGACACAGAAACCGAGAGAAATACAAAAAGTTTGACTTTGACTAAACTATTCTAGTGTGGACTGTCTGCTCAGCTGTGATCTGCTACACGTGCAGTGCCACAATGGGGTCAAATCACCATCTGCTCTTATGAAAATGATGTGATTACACAAATTTAAGATTAAAAAAAGTTTTCTGTATTGAACACTGTAAGAAAAATATTTTCTCTGAAAAAATATGGAGTTACCAATGTAGTTATTTCAGCTGAGCTCTTAATGATTGATATTTATTATTAGATTCATATATTAATCGGCTGTGACATAAGTCTTTTTGGTCATGTATAAAAACACATTCAGTTTGATTCAAAGATGTAACATAATTATAATTTCATGTATTTATGATTTAGTGTTCTTGTGGATATGTAATATTGTCTACTCAGCAAATCCTGTATCGGTGTACAGATAGTATCTGGAACGTATGTTGATGATGCTCCAACCAAGTTGTGCTCCTTTGACAGGAGGAGATGGAGGTCAATGGGTCGAGCGGCGGTGGGACTCAGAAGTCGGTGTGTGTGAGGACGGGCTGTAACAACCCAGCTGTGGAGAGCAACGACTGGGACAAAGAGTACTGCAGCAACGAATGTGTGGCCGATCACTGCAGGTGTGTACCTGCTTCACACACGTACTTTAGACTGTTGGTTTCAGTGCACTTTGGAGAAGCTTTGTTAACCTGATATTTTTCTATTTTTCAGAGATATATTCAAGACGTGGTGTTCGATCAGAAATCAGAACATGGGAACAGTCAAATGAAGGACATCATCAAAGTGTATTCATCAATAGGAGCCAGCGTTAAAGGTCGGAGCAGGGATGCAGAACTGATGCAGTATGTAAAAAAAACCCGCTTTTTACAGCAGTGTCGCCGTGTCCTCATCGTTTTATACTTGTACTTTAGGTTCGACAGTCGCTGTTTGACACATAAAAAAAGTAGTATTTGTAAATGGTACTGAATTAGGACAGCGATTCCACGTTGGTCTTTTCGACACAGCATATTCTTATGAAGTGTTACATTTGATGATCAAAACAGCCTTCAGTTTGTCTTCAAGGCAGCTAGAGAAAGATCAAGTCCACACAGGTCAGTTCCACATGTCTCCGACTGAAGCAGTTACGACAAAAGGGATCAACATTTCACCTTCTTTTTATTTCCACTGGTTTAAAAACATGTTTGTTCAGTGCCATCTTTTACATTCACAAGACGTGCTCTGAAGTGTTTGATGGGTCACATCTCATAAAAATAAAGTGAGGGACTTGTACACCTGTCTCTACGCAGCTGTTTTGTACTGTACTGAGGATTATGGCCTTCTATGTCTAATAATGCTTTTGTTTTTGTAAAACATTCAGTTGAGATCATTTTAGTTGTTAGTAAATGCTCGACTTCAGTGTTTCTTAATAAATGAGAAGTTATGCTCAAACAGATCTTCCTCTTCTTGGTTTCGTTTAACTGCTGATCCCGACTCGTCGTGGTATTATGAAGGAGAAGGTGTCTACTGATACCAACTATAGATGTGTACATCTCGACTGAAGTCACAAGTGTTTGCGTCAGAGAAAACATTTGGTGAATCAGAGTTGTCCCCCTCTCATGTCAAGACGAGGTGTGACATAATGTAATATCTGACATGTTGCCCTGTACTTCTATTTGTCAGCATCAGTTCATTTTTATGATTCATATTCGTGACAAAACTTTGTGATTTTGAAATATTAAGCTAAATATTAAAGAGTTAATTTTTTTTTTTTACTGAAACTGATTTTCTCCATTAAACAAAAGACCCTCACCGTTAAGCCAAAGTCAAACACAATCTTGTAGTCGTTCAGTATTTCAGACACTTGGAAAGCAGACCAGTCCATCTTTATAAACATTGTAGAACAGTTCAAAATATTGACACATCCTTAATTATAAGGACAATACATTCACACCATGATACACCTTGTGTTACAAAACTATATTCCTGAGTTGATTGACATCTTTTGGCTTTTATTTTTTACCCGTCCACATTGAGTTCAGCCTTTGTTCTTTCTTCTTAGGCTCCAGTGATAAATATTGTAATAGTCACGTTTGGGCTCATCATGACACTTTGACAATGGAGGCTCTGCTGGGGGGGTCGATGCCGTAAAGCCCCAAACCCAGGCACACCGGCTCGGTCAGTTTGGCCTTGAACTCGTGTAGATGTTTGATGGTGGACTCCACAGCACTGAATCTAATGCTGCCTTCTTCAATATTGACGCTCACTGCTATGCGGCTGCTCTGCAAGGTAGCGGTGAGAAGCGTCTTTTCTTTGTCGTGATATGCGAACAGCTTTCCTTCCCCGTCGTGCGAAAGGCTCCAGGACTCGGCGTTGTTTCTGAAGGCGCTGCTGTTCTTGCGTTGGATGCTCTTGTAGGACACGGCGATGTCCCAGTATCCCTCCGCCTCCACCTCCCACGTGTGAGTACCGGAGGAGAAGCAGCGGGCGGAGAGGACCTGCGGGGCGTCATCGAAGCGTCCGGTTCTGTTGGGGTAGAGCAGTTTGGTTTTTACTCTCTCTGCTGTTCTGAGGTCATCGGACACTCCGAGGAAAGGACTGGCTGAGTCCAGATCAACTCCTGAGAAACACACGGACCGATTCAGTTTACATTTGACTGAAATGTTAATAATTAAGAAACAAGTAATTGTGCTCCTACACTTATCTGTGAATAATACTCTGGTGAATTAAAGAGGTTTTTAGTTTTATGGACCACTCCTCTGTGTCTGTTTCTCAAAGGAGCTCAGATCTGATGTATATAAATAGTTGTTAGTAGTCCCTTCTCTTGAAATGTCTCTGATCTTTGTCCACACTCCCACACTGCAAACATTTTCTATCATGATCGACCATTAGAACAGATCAGAGTGGGACTTCTTCTTGCCCAATCAGCAGTCAGGTTCACTATCTTCACAGCATTACCTTCCATCACATTATCTGCTGAGGGGCCGATACCGGACTCAATCAGTCATCAGCTGATACATCGGTGCATCCTTAGCTCAACTGTAACAATCTCTAACAAATGAAAGATCAGTAACTTCACTGAGTACACAGGTGGGTTATTCTCATGAAGCCTGACTTAATCTGCTCTAAACATTAGCCTATGGTTGCTAGTTAATTTCAGATATTGATCTGTGGTCACTTTGCTGACTTTATGATTCTTTTACTTATTCCACTCTTTTATGTTTTCACATTCATAGATCACTTTCTTATTTGACTGCACACTTGGTTCCCTCTGCTCTAAAGCTCAGATTGTGCAGTTTGTTTGCTCACCTTCACATTAAATATAAACGGTGCTTTCAGAATTGAATGCTTAAAGGCTGTATAGCAACCAGCTTGTGTCTCTGTTTAGATCAGGTTTGTTTTTCAAATTACTGTTGTTTTTTACCTGGAGAAGCTTTGAGTACTTGAATATAAACAGATTGTGTAAAGACTTTATACAGGTTTCGTGACTCAATCCTAGTGGTAAGTGCACACGCTCAATATAAAGAGGCTAAAGTCCTCGAGAGCGGGCAGCCGGGTTCAATCCGACCTGTCTCTCTCTCTCACCACTGTCCTATCTCTCAATTAAAGGCATAAAAATCCCAAAAATAAATCTTTAAAAAAAAAGAGAGTGGATCCAGGTTTCTGATCATTCTTTTCCAAGCTCAAAGGTGTGTCGAGTTGTACGAGTCGGAGAAAAAAAAAAAGATGTTTAACCATATAGTGAAGTTGTTTATGTTGAAATACAAGTTGAGGTCTAACAATAGATGCAAATTGTGATTTTATTGTTCATCCATTAATGAAGAAAAGATGAAGTTCAATCCAGAGAGGAGCAAAACAATCCAGGCAGCTAGGAACCAAACTGAAGATCAGAAACCCGGTTAACGTTACAATCATGAGATGACGGTGATATGAAAAGCAAAATGTTTATGTCCCCCCTCAGATTCATCTCCTTTAACGCTCTAGCCTTATTACTTTTAAATAGATCATTCTGTACCTTGATTTTCTGTCTCTGCGTGGTGGCTCTTCATGGGATGATCAACCAAGAGTTCTATGTAGGAGAAGGGGAGAAGGGGAGAAGGGGGGGGGGGGGGGGGGGTGTTATTTAGAAGATTTATTAGCTGGAAGAAACAGAAAGCTTGTAGAGGTTTGCTGAGTTTCTGTAAGTGGAAAAAAACAATTAAACCAAAGTGATGTTGACCAGAACTTGTCTCTTTGAGATAGTGTCTGCTCTCTCATGTTCCTGCAAAAGCAGCGCTGCTTCAAAGCTCACTCTAAATACAACTCCAGATTGAAAAATATAACTTTTTAGGAGCATGGAGGACTGTCGATACTGAGCTGAGCAAATTCAACCTGCCCAAGACAATGATGGTGCACTTTTACACCGCCACCGTTGACTCCACCCTCACCTCCTCCATCACAGCCTGGTACGCTGCGGCAACTCCTGAGGACAAGGGCAGGCTGCAGCGTATCCTGTGCTCTGATTGGCTGCAATCTGTAATCTGTCCATGACCTGGACACCCACAGGACCCTGAGCTGTGCAGGTAAACCGGGGCTCGACCCCTCTCACACCAGACAAAGACTCTTTGAGACCCTCCCCCGCCGACAAGGGGCTGAGGTCGATCAGGACCAAAACCTCACACCCAGAAACTGAGATAGTTACCACCTGTTCAAACACTATTTATGATCTTACACGTCCTTTAAAGTATATCTAAATTACTTAATGAAGATCAAACACGAACTTATTTAACCGAGTAAGGTGCAGGTGGGTCAAATGGTGTTTCTGTTTCTGTTTCTTGGTATTAATTCTGGGTGAAACTCACCATTTACAGGCAGTAGTTACATTGATAATTGACATGATGTAACAGTGGTTAAAGAGCCTTTAAAATGCAAATATTAAACTCCATATTTTCCCTCAGTATCAGCGAACACAATCGACAAAGATTGTGAGCTAAAGTGTAAATCTGTGGCCCTTCATTAACGAACATGCTGCTGAATTGTCTTGTGTTTGTTGTCGTCATGTGATTAGGTGTTAAAGGGGATCTTACTTGCGACACGGTTCTGCTGCGTCTCGAGGGCTTTCACTAGTGACTGGTTCTCCACAGCGTAGTCAGAGGCTGGTTAGAGACAAAGACACACATCAGTTCATGATGTCGCACATACAAGAACAAACCCTGACTAGAGATTGGCTTGTCTCACCATAATACAGAACAATGAACCACAGGAAGAGCAGCATCCCAGTGACTATGTTGAAGGGCCAGCCAGCAGGGTTCACTCTTGGTTTCTGTCCGCAGGGAAAAATAGTATTAGATCTTAAAACACACTAAATCCTTTCAAACGGAAGCAAAATGCTTCTTTATGCTGGATCATTGTAGAATCCATATTACAAAGAGAACCATGGAGACCTGCTGCATATCTCAAGTGTCATGAGATAACTGTTGCTGTGATTTGGTGTTATATAACAATGATATCAATGATATAGACACTTGAACACTTCTTACCTTGAGTGTTTTCACCAACTCATTGGCTTCTTTCATTTGCTCCTCAATGACTTTGAAGTTCTGGTCCATGTACAGCTGTTGAATACATACACAGTTCTATTCTTTAACATCAGGCTTTGTCCATACGTAATCATCTGGGCACTTTGGCATCTTCCCTTTTTTTCTTTTTGCAAAGTAACCACAGCCAGATATTTTACAGGCTTCAGAAATAATACATCACTGGATCAATTCCTATGAACTCACTAACTAGAGGTATGCAATCATTTAATTACTAACTTTAGGCACAATAGATTTCATGGATCAACTCTCCATATAGATGCCGGTACTTTAATCTTTAAGATCCTGTTTCACATTGAAACAATGACAGAAGTGACACATATCAAACCACTTCACTCCACATGTTTGCTCACAAATGACACTGTTTTGATTGTTACATTGTATAGCCTGATGAAGTTTAAATGTAAAACATTTTAAAGTGAAATTTGAAGGTATAATGTACAAAATTCATTTTAATATTGTAAAAATCTAAAATAACCTACAGTATGTAAAAGGAGAGTAAACAGGCTTTCCAAACCCAAGAAAAGTTTAGCTTTGGCCTAAAAAGACAGAAAAGCGAATAAACTGAGATATATATCATCCCTATAATCACTCGTCTACTCCTCCCTCTGCCTCACTGAGGACGGACACTTGCAGGTTGGATGGGAGAGGCAGGGAACATGTGGAGACAGGAGGGGGGGGAGCTGAGGGGGAGAATTGTTTTGGTCTGAAAATCTGCTCTGTAGTTTCCTATGGGAGCCGTCATTGTTCTACGCTCTTTTTGCCCTCCAGGTCTCCTCACAGGTCACATGATTGAAAGCTATGATAGTTAGCCTAAAAAGCTGGACGATGCTAGCTTAAAAACATGTCTGTTGCCAAGCAACCCAAACATTCTACTCACATTGTTGCTGTGATTGTGGTTCAGACATTAATATTTACAGTCTCATTTTTAAATAATCTAAATACAGAGGGTGCTCACAGGCACAGATCAGACACTCATTTATAGAAATATTTTGATATAATATTGTTAGTTACATGCTAAGATCAAAATGTGTTATCTGAAGCAACATTTTAATCCATGTCTTTCTATATTAATAATAAATGGCAAAATGAAATATAACCCTTTTCAGCCTTTTCCAGATCTTCATTTTGTAATTTAACAGAAGACACTCAAAGTTGTTTTATGACTGAAGTGTTGGATCAAATAGAAATATTCATCAGGTTTGTATGTTTTTCTTTTGTATCAACATTTCCAAAAGGTTCAGCCTAAAGTATTTGATATCATTGGACATATTTGGATTTCCTTGAATTCAAAGCTAATGATTTTACATAAATTAAAATTAACTAGATGGGTTAGGGAGGATGGGTTAAAGAGAAACTTCTGAATTCTCAGGGACCAGAAAATCCAGTTTTTCATGCAGCAAACTCAGCTTCAGGAATTCCCCCTCAGTTGCTCTCAGGTTATCAAAACTGTGGTGTTATTGAAAACTCACAGTCAGCTGTCGTCGCAGGACAGTACAGGCCTCGGTGGTCTGGTTGAGCTGCTTTCTCTCAAAGGCACACATGTTGCAAATGTAGCGTCTGGACGTGTTGCAGTAGTACTTGAGCACTTTGTCCTCATGCTGTGGGCATTTCCTCTCCAGGAAGTCACACAGAGGACTGACCAAGGGATGTCCTATGTAAACCGGCAGCTCGTGGTGGTTCTTGGCGTGCTCGTCGCACATTGACACCTCACACTTCAGACAGGTTTTCTTGGCCAGAGTTGTCTTCTCTGAGCAGAAGTCACAGTACACACTTTTTCTCTCCTGTTAACAAAGGTTAGGATGAAGGGCGGAGTGAAGGAGGTAGACATTTGTTGACTTTTGAGTATTTGTTTTAGCTTTCCACAAAATATGTTTATTCTCAATATCTTGTAAGATTAAATAGATGTGAGGTGAAAAGTCTGAAGGATAATTTACCTTCCTCTTCATGTTCCCTCTGAACTCCTCTGCGATGCTGGACAGTGCGTAGCTCTTCTGTATCCTCAGGACCGCTCCAAAATATCCCCTACAGTCCGGGCACCGGAAGGGAACATTTGAGGCGAGATCCAGCATGCTCTCCAGGCAGCTCATGCACAAGCTGTGGCCACAGGGCAGCTGCCGAGGATCCTTAAAGATGTCCCGGCACACTGGGCACGTCAGCATCTCCTCCAGGTTTACTTTATTTGTGTCTGCCATTGTTGGCCCCTCTTCTCCAAAAAGTTCCATGAAAACAGACAACAGAAAGGAGTAAAGTTCAGACTTTGACCCAGCCTTTAAATGTTGCTTATGAGATAACCAACGAAATGTAATGATGTCTGATGGGTCAAATAATTATTGCATTTTAAGTTCAAGCTGAGAAAGGCCGTCAGTGTTGCATGTTTTTCTTCATCGCTCAAAGTGAAAGCACTTTTTTTTACTGTGTATGAGGTGTGTGGGCGGGGCCAAAGAGGAGGAGGATTGATAGATCAAAGGTTGAACACAGGATCACATGATGAAAACACAAGTTTAACAAATGTTTAAACTAGTTCTTTTTTATACAGATGTTTCATCATAAACACAGATTTGATGGACTTTTTTATTTGTTAATAGACTTTGATCCAACAGAGGACACGTAGAGTCAAAACATGTGAAATTATCATTTTAAATTGCTCTGTTCAATAAACACCTGTGTTTGTCAAAGTAAATCTATTGACGTGATTGTTTCCACCTGTGCATAATGAACTGAAAACACCTGTGTGTGTGTAACATGTCTGTGCACACATATCTCCGACTGACAATGTTTTCTACCACTTATCTTTTAATGGTGAACAATAGGCTGTGTATTTGTATGTTTAGTGACAGAAATGGCTCTCGGTATGTCGTAACTTTAACTTTAAGATATAAAATAAAAACGTACTCACTCAGTTGTTTGTTGACACCTGTGCAGATTGAAGGATTAGAAGTTCAATAATCAGAAATTCATAAAAAAACACACCCTGATTAATGTTTGTGACTTCAATCCATGGTAACAGGACATGCTCACAGCTCATTTATACTAACTTATCATGACGGTAGATTCGTCAAAATGTTGTTATTGAATAAACCAAAACTGTGTGGATACGCCTTCGAAACATTGCACTTCCTGTTTACATCTCCCAAAGCATTATGGGAACACATGCGGCTAAAATGTATTATTTTCTAAGGAGATAAAAAGAAACTGAAATGATAAAACCTAGAACATTTGTTTCGAGCTTAAAGTGAATTTCTTTAGATGTTATAAGGTAGAAGAATGACTCTTTTAATACACCTTCGTACAAACGTAATGTTAAATGTACACACATTAAGTTAACGTTGTTATATATATATATTAGATACATTTTCAATATTTAGTTAATATCCTTCACATTTATATTAACTAAATATTTAAAATATATCTAAATTATATATATAACAACGTTTTTACAATCAGCACCCCATATTAAGTAGCCTACGTCCAATGTATCTTTTCGCCTAATTAACACTGTCCTGATTTGTTGTATTCAAACGTATTATTCACAAAATATCAACCCTGGTGGTGACCAGCAAAGTAATAAAGTAACCTCACCTCAATTCACAAAAGTGCCTTTAAATAAAGGATAAACTGTAGATTCTAGATGAGGCTTTTAATTTAACTTTTACACTGTTCTGTTTCTTCCTTCCTACTGAATGTAGTGTAATAAGAGTTCACGCATCTACATTGCTTGATAACATTGTCTTACACACATACCTTTTTTTTATTATTACCTAATAAAAACCAGGCAACAGGAATATGAAAAGATAAAAAACACAATTGTAAATGTAGAATATCTTTATTGAAAAGTATAAAACACTTAAAGATAGTATTTGAAAAGATTAAGACATCACAATATGTTTTACAGTAGGAATTACAGTAGGAATACTTAACATTAAACTCAGATTTTCTTATAAAGTCAGCATGGATAGTCTTAGAAAACAAGGTGAATAAAAGAAAGTCAGTACATCACAAGTATAAAAAGCTTTTTTAAAGACAGCTATATGTAAAGTGAAAAAAAGGCTTTATATAAAAACATAAAGATCAAAACACACATCAGTGGAAGTACTTTAAATATAGCTTTGAAACAGGAACGGTTTGTAGTTGAGGGTCTTTTTTCTCAAAAATCTCCAGAAATGTCTTCTACCTTTATTTATGAAAGCAAGAAATTGAACGGATGCCCTTCAAATCACTTACAATAAGCTGGAGAACATCAGCATGTAAGGAGTACACCTGGTTAACCATGCCAGGTGCAAGGGATTCTTTAAAAATAAATTCTTTGTTTCTTAGACGGTCTAATGCTAAAAAGTGTTTAAGTATAATCCTACACACTGTACTGGTCCCTAAATTTGTCCACAAACATAAGAAGTCAAAATAAAAAATAAAATCCACAACCATCAGTAGAAGTAGTAGTGTGTAAAATAATGTCTGTGTCTCACTGAATGCCCCTCGTGTGTTATTATATAACCTTTGTGGAATGGCCAAATGATACTGACCGTAACTCTGGTTCTAGTTTTCTACTAAAGTGTTTTAAGTCCGAGGTAGAATATGGTGAAAGCACTTCAACGAGCCACTTCTTCCACAGCTACAAGCCAGCAATCGTCCTGAATGAAGGAACAAATGGAGGAACAGAGACCACATCACACTCGTGTTTCTCCTGGTTCTTCATGATCCTGAACATCTTTCCACAGGTGCTGCAGCTGAAAGGCTTCTCTCCGCTGTGGAACCTCAGATGCGTTTTCAGATTTTCTCGCAGACGGAAGCTTTTGTTGCACTGCGTGCAGGTGTGCGGCCTCTCCCCCGTATGGAACCTCTGGTGGCGCCGGAGGCTCTTCCTCAGGGCGAATGTCTTTGAGCACACTGAACAGGAGTATGGTTTTTCTCCGCTGTGAAAGCGCTCGTGCCGCCGCAGAACCTTCCTCCGTTTGAACGTCTTCTTACAGATGCTGCACGTGTATCCATCACGGGAGTGTGTGACCACCTTCTGAAGCCGCCAAACGCCGTTTCCACACGAGGTGAAGCAACAGAGGCGATGGCCTGTGTGCACACCCTGGTGGCTGCGGAGGTCTTTCGGCAGAGGGTGGTCAGCTTTGTGGTAAGTATCAGGACCTTTAACAACATCAGCCTGAGACTTTGTCTTCCATTTAGATACCGTCAGCACGTCCACAAGTTGAACCGCACAGGGACTTGTCAGCTTTTTGTCTGGTGAAGTCCGTTTCAGTTTCAGGTGGAGGTTGCTCTTTGTCTCCTTGGGAGTGTGGATCCGTTCCCAAACCTTAGCAGGAGTCACAGCCCCGTCAGACGGGGACGGACTGTAGGCTGTGCCCTTGGCGGTGCTGACGTGGGCCGGCTGAGGCTCGGATTGAACAGGAGTCTCTGAGCTGTCTGGTTTTGGGGCTGGAGACTCTGGTTTGAGGATTAGCGGGCAAACAAATTTCACCCTCTCCCCAGAAATGATATTACTCGTATCTGGCTGAATGATGAGAGGCTTCTGTTTGGTAGGAGTAGACCCGTGTCTTAATGTCTCCATCGATGTCCCTGAAGACGCTGAAAGACATGAATATAATGTTAAACTGCCATCTGTAAAACACAAAGGGGTATATATCTAACATATCTCAGTGCATGGGTATTGCTCCCACATGGTTTTATATCTGCATTCTTAGTGATGTGTTTAATATTCATCAGAAAAACTTGATTTAAATCAATGGCAGAGATTACAGAGGGACACACAGGTTGGTTTGTGTTTTAGTATCTCACATCAGCCACTAGGTGTAAGAAAGACCACATCTATTGCTTTATATATTTTTTTATTTGAATGCGCACTAAGCTAACAATGCTTCAGTTCTATCTGTTTTTTTTGATGGAGGGCCGAGTGTATCCCAGCATGCATCGGGGCACTTGACAGTTTGTGAATCGGTATGTTCATTTCTGATTTTCTTACAACAGCATTTTGAACATTTTGGTTTAACACAAATATAATGCAGATCATTTGTTCTGCACCATCTTGATGATATAATTGATTATTATTATTACCATGGTGACAAATATCACATACTGAAATCTATAGATTTGTACTGTTAGGCGGTATGACAATTTACATAGCATCCTCTGTGTGCGAGTGTGAATTACATGTAGAGTAAAAGTGCTTAATATGGTCAGAAGATTATTAAAGCACTGTCCAAGTCCTTCTTTTAGTTCAAAGTAAAATGTTAGAAGGATTTAATCAATGTGCTATAAAAGTTAACTAAAGGTAGTTCTTCTTTAGGCGGGTGAAATATACTAAACAACACTGATCCTGTGAAAGTCTCACATCCATTTCCTATTTAGCACTTTCTGGGGGGCTTTTTGTGCCTTTATTGGAGAGATAGGACAGTATAAAGAGATGGAAATCAGAGAGAGAGAGAGAGGGGAATGACATGTGGGAAAGGAGCCACAGGTGAGATTCAAACCATGGCCGCCCACTTGAAGGAACACTAACCACTGCGCCCCAAGCACTTTCTCTTTTAGGATATATTTTTTAGTTTCTTTGGCTAAAAACTCAAATAACAGTTGAATTTGTCTATTATAAAAAAATCTGGGTTTTTTTCTACATAACTTTGAATTACATGTGCAACACAAAGGGGGCATTTCTTCATCTTTGTCAGCATTCATTTTTCTCCATGTGAAAGGAACTGAAGTTAGAGATACAAATGTTATGGTGAGGTGCAGACTTTTGTAACTCTAGGTCTTTTCTGTAAACATGGGCTTCTTTTGCAATTGCACCCATAGTACCTTGAACTTTAAACATGTTTTAAGACGGATGCTAAGCAATAAAGAAAAACAACACATTTTAAAACTGTATGCCAAACTAGTTTTCTTATCAATGCAGTCTTGCGTGTTTAATGTATATGTCTGTATCCGTTTATTTTGCATTTATTTTCCCATATTTAAAATACAAGACAGTGTGTTAGTGTTCCTCAGCTTTGAATTCTAACTCATTTATTGTTACTTTTCCTTACCATTTACAACCGCTTCTGTTTGAGGATAGCTATCAGCTTTTGTCTCTGCTTCCAACTCATCCATTTCCATGTTCCCCAACACAATCTGATTGAGAGAAACAAGTCAAATGTAAGTATGTCTGCAGGACAGTTCATGTCAGGAGAAACAACCTCAGCACCGTGCGCTCAATTCAAACTCAAACATGATTAGATGTTCTGCTGGAGGATCAGCGGCCCTGGCTTTGATGACCAGCTTATGAAAAAGTCACAATTGCTCACTGTGACATTCATTCATGCCCTCTCCATTTGAGATTTAAGACCCCTATAAACCCTCACTGACCTGCTCCTTTAGGGAGGAACACTCGGGGTCAACTTGTCCATTAACTTCAGCCAGGAGGATTCCTGAAGGAATGGGGCACCCCTCCACCACCTCCACCTCCTCGCTGCAGTCCCGCAAACAATGATCATCTGAGATAAGAGGGGGACCTGTGGAGAAGAGGGGGGAGGGTTAAGACAGAGGGGCACATACATTCCTTTACACTGGGTTTGCAGAGGGGACAAACAGCAGGACTTCAGTGCAACATCACAAAAAAACATAGTGGCATTTAAATGCAAATGTAACCTGGGCCAAATTGTGCATTGATGCATGCACAATTTGCAAATATTATGATTCTGATTTCATTATTTATCTCAAGTCTAAAGGAGCGACTTGTCTGCACTCCACTCGTGCATGCATCCCTGCAGCCTAGCCATGGACGTAAACAGGAAGTACGAGTATTTTAATCTCAAAAGACACCCACCACAAAGCTGCAACGGCACTAAAATGTCTTCATCCACTTGCACTCCGATGCTGCGTTTAGTGTCTCCAGTCGGTGATCTATCCAGTGTCTCCAATGTTTCGTTTCCCTTTATGTCCTCGGTGCGGCCCGACTCCAGACCCTGCGCCGAGGCTCCATACCTGCTCTCGAACAGTTTCGTTAACTCCACTGTGGCCGCTTTGACCAGCGCTCCCAGCACCGACTCCACTTGCGCCTGGAGGTTCACACCGCCCGCGGACATCTCGGCTGCTCCGGCTGTGCAGACTTTGACGTGTGTACGAAAAAAAAAAATCGGAATAAAATGGCACTTTAAATCAAGCAGAGATTTGTATTTACCATTGAAAGCCACATGGTTTGCATACTGAAGGGGCGTGTCTCATAACAGCGCAGGCGCGTAGACGCTGAGGGGGAGCTGTAGGGCGGAGCTAAAACATTAAAATGGACTCACTCTCACTCACTCACATGTCAAAGGGCTCAAATCTTTATAAGGCTTTATATTCTTTCTACTTTTCTGTTTTAATACCGAGAAAGATATGCTTGTTTTTATTTGTTTATCTGTCAGTGACCCTGAAAGCTGGACTTACTGCTGTCAAATAAAAGCACTGCGAATAAAAGTAGAAGAATATTCACGAATTTAACAGCACATGTGCGGCATTAGGAAAAGGTGTTGTGAAAAAAGACACCACAACTAAAAACCAAACCAAATTTTGCCAAGAC
>NC_083619.1:8164897-8202397 GCF_963584025.1 Labrus mixtus
TGTATTACAGCATTAATTGCCTTAATTGTACCTGTCATTATCTTCAATGAAGTCCACCAGTTCTTCCTCAGTGTAAGGTTTTCCTGGGATAACCACTGGGTCGTCAATGAAGGGCTCGTAGAAGTCTACCTCATTAGGCTTAAGTTCCAAGGCCTTGGCAACCTGTAACACACCAAAACAATTATCATCACCATCAACCAAGTGCAAAGGACCAGGAACAATGAAGATGTTAACAGTTTGCTTATAAACAAAAAAGTCAATTTGCAAAAGAATAATCACCAATTGAGGTAAGATGTATAATTGCTGACGACAGTATTGGCCCAAACGTTTTAGGACAAAATTTCAGTTTGAGCTGAGTAGGAAGATGTGAAGGCAGATTGTAATGAATGCTGCCGTGTTGATACTTTATTCATTGAAGGTTTGTTAATTGAATGACTCAGCAATTAAGGAGAATCTTAACAGATATTTTTTCTATGATCTTAAGCATGATCACCTTAGTCCTCAAATAAATGCCTTATATTTTAACAACTTTGAGCAGCACTCATTTTTCTGAGTGTCTTTACCTCTTTCCAGTTAACTTCATTTTATTGTCTTTTAATTATAACCGTAAGAGATTTGAATTGAACTTTCTGCTGCCATCTCAGACTTGAGACTTTACTTGGACTCGCAAAAGGTGACTTTTGGCCATCTCTTCAGTTTTTTTCTGACCCACTCTCACTTTCCCTGTTAATACAACTAGTCAGGCAGATGGCTTTGCACATATTGGCCAGTTCTGCAAGTGCTTATTTATTAGACGTCATGATATCAAGATAACTTTTATTGTGATTATGAGCCTTACAATTAAAAACGTATTGACTGACTGACGATATACTGAAAATGATGCCTGATTTGATCCTAGTAAGAATTATCCTTAATACAGTGATGCATAAGTTGACATTTTAGTGTCAGTCTACGGTAAAGATCAACTGGGGTCCGTAGTAAATACACAAAAAAGGTGTCAAAGTTAGCACACAGATATTTATTTACAGACCACAAAACATATTAAGATCTATACAAATATGTATATTGTAGATTTTTAGAAAAATGATTTATTCACCAGAGAAACAAATCATTCAGTTTGGTCAGGGTAATGAGACCTTTTTGAAGATCTTTTAAAAGTCTCTAATTCAGAAGACCTTAATAGCATAGAAAATATATTGTTGGTCAAGTTTTAATACATGCTGTAAAGCATGTTTTTCTCTTGGGTTGATAATCCAAGTAGAGTATGTATACATCAGTGGTAAAATATTCACACTCTGTTACGATGTCCCTCAAGGTTCACTGACCGGCCCACTGATTTTTAAAAGTTGTGATGACGTATACTTACATGTATAATTTAATACCAGCTCTTGTGTTAAGGCTGTACTAATAAACATTAAATCAACAATTGATTGAAATTAATTACATTACACCTCTATGGAGTGAGAATGAACAGTCATGTCTCTACATTTGATGAGTCAGTTTAAAAAAAAAAGTCAGCTTTTATTTGAAGGTTTAACAGTCGTTACTCACCTTGGGATTGAAGGTGGCGAAGAACTTGATATGAGGATGGAACTCTTCAGCAGCATCGGCAAATGCCTCAAAATCTGAAATTTTAAAGGCATTCATCAAGTTGTTTCAGTAGATTATCCCCTGCACAAACATCTAAGACTGTAAACATTTGCATATCATATATGTAGCTTTCGTGTGCTCAAGAAGCTCTAAGTTAAATCATGCCAGCTGAGCCCGGTCCCACTTGCTTGATATGCTGTTGTTAGCAATTACTTTGAGAAGCGACTGCAAAAAAAATTGAAACAGGTAATCAGGCTATCACAGTACAGATTCTTACGTTCTGACTTGTGACTCTTAAAGTAGCCCACCAATTTGATGTCCTCTTCGACGTTTTCGAAGCCTTTCAGTTCCCTACTATTGTCAATAATTTCCACTGGGTCCTCAAGAACCTACAGAGAGAACAAGGGTCACGGAGGAGAATGGGGGAGAGGACTGGAAGCAGAGCCCAGTGTTAGATTCTCTGGGTCATCTTCCAAGAAAACAAACTGAGAATTATAGACTTTTTTGCTGAAATAAGGCAGGCTATTAACTGGAAGATTATATCCTCACGAACATCATAGATGAACTCCACAAGAGTGTCTGCTGCAAGCTCGCCATCATATTCTATGACTTCATCCTCTATGAAGATGAAGATGCTGTCGGACTCATCAAGTCCTAGGAAGATTAGAAACAGAATTAGGTGTTTAGTGTCAGGTCTAGACTAAAGTTATATAGTTATAGTGATGAACGATCAGGCCTAATCATTCTAGATTTATTTTCAAAATTTTCATCTTTAAAACATGAGATATCAAAGTAAAACAGGAGCTGAACTCTCTCGAGGAAAGGATTTTTGGTTTGATACTGGCTTGTCTCCTTTTGCATTATGCTCTTAGTTACAAATGTTTCCAGCTGTGTTCATTCAGGGGTATATATACCTAATTTCTTTGCTACGGCCTTGTCATGCTTTGCATCAAGGAGGCCGACGCCAACATCTTCATCTTCAAACTCATCCAGGACCTGGGCTACAAGCTGTAAAACAAAGACATCGTCAAATAACCAAAGACATTTTCAGATGTTTATTATACATCTCAAAAACATGCCTATGTGAATGGACTGTAAAATTAGTGCTTATGACCACGTTTTTCACCTTTTTAATAAAGCTGCTTCACTCAGTAGTTTCATTACCATAAAAGCCCGCTTTTAAGAGCGCTGCTTATGCACTTTCTAAATCTGTATGAAACTTGAACCATGACTTGTCATGACTGACAGCTAATTCAGCCAATGGGAAGTCCATATTCACACCCTGACTGCATTCAGGAAGTGGTTTGAGTGTTGTTGCAGTGTGTTTGGAGGGCATGCACTCACATACACACACATACAGACACATACACACACGGGTGCACGCTGCTGTCAGAGATCTTGAGCAGCTGCTTTTACTGGCATAAATAGTTTAACTAACCAGGATGTCCAGAAGGCTGTCGTGTGAATAATTCTTGGCATTTATTTCATTTGATTGGAGTACAGATGGGTGGGGCTTCTTAGAGATTTTACTTTGTAAATAAGCAGCAGGTAAGATAGCCTATATCTGAAATATGTTTGTGTGTAAATATGTATAGACGACCATAGTTATAAAAGCTTTAAACATGTAATATATTTCTGACAGGAGCTTTTTTGCATTTTGGTATACTTACAATTACATTTGGTTGCAGACCCTACCCTTTTAACCTTTAAATAGACAAAAAATATTTAAAGGGCCTGACATGAGTAGGGTTATGCTATTTGAGAAAAACAAACAAGAAAAGGCACTCGTGTCATTTTTCTGTAAAACTGTTTAAAAATAGATAAATATACATTTAAAAGGTAATATGTGCATTTGCAAATGTTCCATATCTTGACTTGAACATGAAATAAAAATATCTCAATCTTTTGTTGTGTTGTGACTTTTCCTTTTGCACGATATAAATAAAATAAATCATTAGCTTTATTTCTGCATGTCTAAATGTACAACATGTAAAGTTGTCTTTAGGCCTCAGTGTTCAGAATGTGCATCTGCTGTACTTTGGCTGGTATCATTTCTTCAGAGTAAGTCAAACTCTCCAACTACATGTAAAGTTAAACCAACAGCATCAGGATGGGATTTCATTTCAGAGCTTGATATATTGCATGTTTTCCAAATACACAACATGCACAGCCGCACTACAGTAAAAGAAAAAGTGATGATGTTTGAAATGAAACCCCAAAATATGACTAAATGGAATTTCCTGCATTTGTAATAAAATTATTTTTCCGCCTTTGGACTGACTGGCGTCGCCTCATTTTTTAAACTGTTTTGTTTTAGAGCCTGTTTTCAAGAAGAGTGTCTAAAGTAGTATTGTGCATTTAGTCTGGAGAAGACAAGTACTTTATATTCTGAAAACAACAACCTAATCTTTAACCAAGGGAGAAGCTTCCTCACTCTCATCATGTCACATTTAATTTAACTTTTACCAACCCCATAGAGCCTTGACCTGTGAGATTAAGAGCCCTTTGCTGTTGACTGTTACTAATATTACATCTTCATCAAATGTAAATCATAATACATTCATGAGGAGAAACACAAGCCTTCAGGGAGATCAACCTGCCACAAAAGCAGCTCAGGATAAATATAGCGCCAAAAGCCACACAGGGACTATTTTGGCGAGGTGGCAGTGATGCTCAGCGCTGCGGGATCCGCTGACGAGTACAGTACCGCAGATGTCAATCACGGCGGAGAGCTGAGCTGGCGCTCCTGGAGCCAGAGCCTCCAGAGCTGGCCTCCTGCCCTGAGACCGAGCCCCGGCGCTCCCATACACAGACACAGCAGGCTGCTGAGATGATGTGACATGCTGAGAAGAGCAGCATCTCTCATTCTCTTCGATGTTGTTTATTAATGTTTAACTTTCTGTGATGAACTACTTGGGTTAGGGTTTCATCCAATTTTGTTGACATTGCAAGACAATAATTTATTGGGGTTTTGCCAAAAGTTTTTACAAAATGTGTGCATCAATTATTAATAATTTATTTCAACATCAAAAGGATGGCTGTCAAAAAGGGGGCTTTTGAGCGTTGTTTAACTTTTTTAACTTTCACAGATGAAATAGCCTATCATCTGCATTTTGCGTTTGACAAATGAAATAATATTTTAAAAAATGCTGTTGGAGATAAAGACAAGTCAAATGTTTATTGTGTGTGCACGGATAAAACTAACTAACTTTACACTCTTTTTTTTTTTTGTCCAAAATCAAAATAGCTGATGGCCTTCAGCTGTGAGTTTATAAAGCTTTGCACTGAACGATGATGTAATGCCTCTCTGTGAGGAATGTGAGGAAATGCTGAGTGTACATGCTCAGAGCAGGTCTGAAGAGTGATGGGCATACTAATAGAGACCTGTTGATCTCATAAATGCACGCACGTACACAAACACACACGCGCACACACAGAAATACATTGTGCGCAAGAGAGAAAAAATAATATCTTTGCAACTGACAGCTCAGCTTTTCTCCACCTGGTAGCATCACGTTTCTCTTTTCTCTTTTACTTTTAATAAGAATCTCTTATTATGTTTTAGCATCTATATTAAACCAAAGTCAACTCACCAGCACAATACACTCACACACTTTACATCTGTATTATTTCTAATCTATGCAACCAGATTAATTTAAACAAAACAAAAACACAACTTCTATGAGACCCTCCAACCATAACCCAAACATATCTGGGTGCTTTGCATTATGACTTCAACACTTTAAACCCACCTCGAGGGCCAACTCCTCAATCTCAAACTGTCTCTGGGCGACGCGGCTGGATCCGGGATGGTCATGGTAGTAAACCACCATGGCATCATACTTCTTCATCACAGACTTATAGTTCTTGGCGTTGAGGTCGTGGACACGGTCCTTGCCATCATACTCGGGGAAGTCCAAGCTCTCCTTGCCCAGTGATAGCCCACAAAAGGAGAGCAAGACCGCCACAACCACCCAGGTCCACTTCATGGCTCCTCTCTAAGATAAACTAATTTAATTCACAGTTTCAGAAATTAAATGTAGAGGGGTTAAAAAATATATGTATGTAACTAAGGAGAACCCCTTCCAATCCGCGTCACCCAGAAGAGAGCAAGACCAACTCCTGCGTCCACCTTATTAAAAACCTCACATGGGCAACTGGCAGAGGGGCGCAGGGTGCGAGAGGGGCTGGGCTAAGTTTGACATAGGTGTAAGTGTGTGTGTGTGTCAATGTGGGGTGAAGCTGAGTTGGGGGGTTACTTGGGTTGCTGGGGTGACAGTTTTGTGTGTGTGTGTGTGTGCATGCTTCAGTGTCTGTTGCAGACCTGTAAAAAGTGGGTGGAGTGAGGAGATAAGGACCAACCTGCTCTCCATCCAGACTGAGAAAAGACTAGGATGAGGAAGTAGGTGGAGGGAGATGTGAAATAAAGGGATAGAGGTGTGTGTGCCAGCATGCTTTGTCCTAAACTGACTGCTTTGAACAAAACTGATATGCTGGTTTTAGAGGTAGTCGCAAAAACAAGACACTCTTTCCCCATATTAAGTATAGATGGAGGCTTGGATCCCAGCTAAAAATAATGGATGTAGGACAGAGAAGTACATATCAGGAGACGGTGCTGGTGTCTTATTTGCTAGGCCTGGCACAAACACAGCGCTAGAATGTGCAACAGGGTCACTCAGGGACAGTGAGGGAGTGAGGAGAGGAGAGGAGAGGAGAGGAGAGGGAGGTGCACCTGCTGAGGACTCAGAGCATAGGTGTCACTTAGCCCTGACTCAAGAAGAAAGTGAAACATAGAGTTTTACTGAGGGGCCATGGGGCAATATTTTGGATTTCTTTAAGTCTGATGCATCTCAACATACAGTACACGTGTGACCAGTATGCTGAAGATGATCACATGAGATATTACTTTACAAATCGAAAGGGAAGAGCTAAAGCTATAAATAAAAGCAGGCTACATGGTATCATAATACTTCATCTGACCCCCACAAACACATACACACGTACACGACACACCCATCTTTTCAGAATATGCAGCCCACAGTATTAAATGAGAAAGATTACATTTAAAGGGATTAATGCACTGACTGTCTGTGTGAAAGTGATGGCAGAGGGACTGCCGTGTGAGATGTCAATAAATATCAAACCACAGCTTTACGATGGGATGAGATACGATATGACCAGACATGATACAAATTAAAACATAACTGTACGATACAATATTAACGATAGGATAGGATACAATGGGATGTAGTGCGATACCACTTGATAAGAAACAATATGTGATATATTACCAAACAATATTAGATCTAATTCCATACGATAAGTTACGATTCAATACAATATAAGAAACTATATGAATAAGGATAATAACGATAGGATAGGATACAATGTGATGCAAATAAATGATATTGTTCCTGTAGGTGAATTTGTCTTGGACTCGAGTGCTGCACACATTTAACTGCCTTAATGGGGAAATGCATGTGTTTGCACAGGTGAAACGTACTCTGTTTATGGGTAACAGACTTTTTGAATTGTGGTTGTGTTATCTGCAAAGTTAATGTAATTTACAATTTTCCAAATGTGTAGGCCTATATATAATTTGCAAAAATAAAAAAGTAGCAAATCATTTTTTTTTGGCCAAGTCCCAATCAATGATGTCACAGCAGGTGTCTTAACTTTCATTTTGTTAGAAATAACCTGCTGTGGCATCCACAGCTGAGGTACGGCCACAAGTAAGTTATTCTCATCAGCAAAGATTCACTTCAAAAGTCTAAATGTATCCTCTTGAATACATGGCTTGCTGGAGAGAGCAGAAATCAGAAGTCAATGTTTAAATACAGCTTGAAAATAATCTAGAATGCCTTTGGGGGAGAAGGCCTTTGCTGTTCAACCTTTTGTAGCCAAAGGTCAACTATATGTCCACAATGTTACAATTAACGTTCAGACTCCCACTTGTTCCTGTTTTCTGTTTCTGTGTGTTGTCCCACTATTAAATCACATGTCTCTGCTATCCTGAACTTACACACATTTGTTGCACTGGATCTTTGACTAAGAATCAGAATCAAGTTTATTACCAAGTACATTTACACATACAACAAGTGTGTCTTGTTTTTGTTGTAAATAACTAAGATCATAAAAGTAGAAAGCCCTGCAAGACGCTGCAATCAGCTTGGATACTGGAAAGTGTATGATATGGATACTAACAGCTAATGCTTGGGTTTGACATTTGACACACAAGCTCATCAGAATAGCCAAGTTTTGTATTTATTTCATGGTTAAGTTGTTATTGCTTTGGGTATTTTATTTATATTGCGTGCTTTGTACTTTATGTAATTTGTATTGTCTGATCTGGACCCTGAGTGTGTAATCAAGTTTTGATTATATTACATACATTTGATTCTCACAGTTGTAGGAATACGTGTGCTGTATGTAAACTCTAACAATCAAATAAAAACTTTACATCACTTCATAAATATCTGTTTTTGGGGGTTTGTGGGTGTGGCAGCATTGAAACAGTGCGGCACATCCTCTTTCAGTGCAAAAATTGCACTCTCCAAAGAATGACGCTGCTCAGAGATCCATGATCAGCAAACTGCCTTCACTATGCAGACTTTGGAAACATCTTGATTTCTGGAATAAGATGACGACACAGTTTGGATATGTTTAAGAACATTTAAAAACATGACGAAGACTTGAACAATGGACAGTAGAGGGCAGTAATACACCGGTGATAGTCTAGTCTGCCTAACCAAAGAAGAAGAAGAAGAAGAAGAAGAAGAAGGGGCGCGAGTAATACTCATAGGTAATACAGTTTCTTTCCGCTGGGCGGTGCTAAAGAGCTGAAACATTTCATAACAGGAGGAGGGACCTTTCATAAAAGTATGACCTCTCTCTTCACTCCTTGTTTCAGTTTTATTTTTATTGAGATAAAGTGATAGCACATTATAAAATAGCCTACCACAAAAGATAGGCGCAGACAAATTATCTATATATTCTATATAATAGGCTACATAGGGCATCAAAAAACAAAATTAAATTAATTTTTTCACCATATGTCCAATATTTCCTCTGCTTTCCGTCTATGTAATTACATTTAGTGCTCCATTTGTACTTTGAACTGCTGTATTTGGTAAAAATAAAATAAAATAAAAAACCCGGATGTTTCCTTTGAAGAGAGCCGAGCTGCAGATCAGCCCATAGTATCTGTCCTCTACATCACGAGATCACACAACACAGGCGGAAGAGGATTGTTATTGTTGTTCCTTTACCTCCAGAACGAGGTGGGTTGCAGTAGTAGTTTGTACAATGAAAAAGTAACATAGAAACTATCTACCATAAGAGTTTTTAAATGTCATTGTTATGTTATATTCAGGCTCTGTATCGTTAGCTCAATTTAGATAGCAGCCTGCAGTGTTGAATGCGACTGTTACGTAGGCCAGGAAAATGTTGTAGTTTAATATTATAGAGAGACAGTGGTTTATTCTGTTATGCAGTAATGACATTAGTTACTATTGAAAGATAGCTACCGAGCAAATAGCTGCTGAACAATTTGTACTTGCGCTGTACACAGCCTGTTAGATAACAGGGGAGAGCAGTGGAGTGCAGATCTAATCAAACGCTGCCTGTCATTTAAAGATCACCTGAAGAGGTTCACTGTCTGATATAACTGTTTAAATATATACTGATGATCAAAATTGTTTCTATCACAGATGGCCTCAGCTCTGGCCAACAGAGCAATGGGAGCCATTGTGGGATCAGCTGTCGCCGATGCAGCAGGTAACTGGTGAAAGTTTTTCATGAGGGCTGTATGAAAGAATATCACAGATGACCTTTACTGTCATTAAACATTGTAAAGCAAAATCTTCTCTGCGTCTCCTATAACAAAAGTAACATTTACTCAATGCCCGATTGCATTTTATGGATTCATCAGTGTAACTCTCCGTGAGGTTTTTCTGACCACATAAACATCAATTCTAGTTTTCATATTGTATATGTTTGAGAGCCTCTACTATACTTAGGTAGCTGCTCGGCTTACTGAGCTATCACTCTCCTCCTGCAGCGCAGCCCCTCCACTGGGTGTACGACCTGCAGAAGCTGCAGGGGATTCTGGCTCAGGATCCAAACCCTGAGTTCCGCTCTGAGTCGGCCAACCCTTTTTACAGGAGGCAGACGGGCCAGCAGAGCTGCTACGGAGACCAGGCCTTTGTCCTGCTGGAGTCCTTGTCCGAATGTGGAGGTAGGGTTCAAAAGTTATTTGTCTTGTTGACCAAATAGACTGTGTCATCATGTTGACTTAAAACTCCAACATCTGTGAGTAAGAAGAAAAACAACTCACAATGACATGCTACTCAAACTATTTTTTTAATAACTGTGCACTTCTCATCATGTCGATACTTTACTTATATGTAACACTTCCACATGGCTTCTCTTTTAGAGTAATAAGCTTCACACCGGTTCTGGACTTGTACCTTAATCATCCACACCACATTAACATTACCTCAACCTTTAACCCCAAAACAAGAACACATGTTAATAAATCCTTATTGATGAAAACTTGCAGTGATTGATAAGGGTCATTTTTATAGGTTTTCTTTTTTCATCTGTGGCTGCTAATTAAATCATCTTTACAACAGTTTTATGCTGGTTCTCTGTGTATCAGGTTGGGAACTTAAGATCATTTTTAAGATCTTCTTCCAGACTTTTCTCTCATATAGAGACATTATGATTTGTCACATCATATTGTACGGTCTTTGTTTGCCCTTGTGTTATTCCTTATTTGTGTAACATGTTTCACCAGGGCTGAATGTTGATGATCTGACGCAGCGCACCCTAAAATTCTTTGGGCCGGGGTCAGAGTATGACACTCCTGTCAATGATCCTTACAGAGAGAAAGGAGGTAGGAAACTATCTTTGAAAATGAATTTATATCTTTTTCTCTCAGTAAGATGGAAATACTGATGTCATGTTTGTGTTTGTGCACATCAGGGCCTAGACCTCAGCTGCCCATCGAGGGACCATGGAGACAAGGGAGTTTGAAAGGCTTCCTGAAGAATGTGGACGCAGGCAAAGAGGAGACGGGTAAAAATTCTGACATTTATTCAAAAATAGTGGATGCTTGTGTAAGATCAAGAGCTCTAAGATGTGTGTGTGTGTCTCTCTCACAGGCTGTGAGAACGACTGTCAGATTGATGGAATAGCCAAACTGGCTCCTGTAGTGGCTTTTTATGCAGGGAAGCCTGAGATGCTGGAAAAGGTGGAGCAGGCAGTCCGAGTCACCCAGAACAACGATGAATGTGTGGCAGAGACTCTTGCAGCTGCAAGGTCTGCATGATTTATTGTGTAAATCAACTGTACCTGTACTAGTTTCACTTTCTTCTAGTTTTATTGACAATCAAATTGCCCAACCCTCGCAGGTTTATTAGACACCAGAAATTCAGTTTCAGTGGTGCAACAATTCCTAACTCTACAAAGTTGCATGCTCCTTTTACAGCTCAGTCTTAAATAGTGTAAGAGGCACAAAAAGTGCTGATTCCTAATAATTAATACTAACACTCACAATACACTAATGATGCTAGATTGTCTTGTAAAGGACACTGATCTAAATGATCATTATTATGGAATGCATGGTAATCATAAATATGACTTCCTTTTTAGTTGTGTGTTTAATTCCTAATGGCCTTTGTTAGTAGCTAATGCACAGTATCAACATTTCAGATGTGAAGGAGCAGAAATATTGATCTATTTCTTTTTCCTTTTTTTAAAAAAGTAGAGACAAATGGAATAGAATATAAAATGTATACTGGTTTGTTTCCCAGGATCCTGGAGCAGTACATCCTGAATGGTCCTGATCCAAAAGCCTTGGACTCTGTGCTCGACCAGCTCAGTGACTCGAAGAGAAAGCAGCCGCAGGACCTGGACAAAGCAGTCATTGGTATGTGAAGCATGCAGCATTGTTTTAACCAAAGTCATGGGACTAGGTCATGTGATTTAATTAGTTTGAGGTAGATACTGTGTAAAATGTAAAATTCTGACTTTGTATCTAAATCATCTCTCTAGAAATAAAGTTAAAGTTGTGTTTTGTATAATTGTAGAGTCTAAACATATTTTATGTTCATTGTATGCAAGTGCCTGTGAGTTTACCTTCTTTTCTCCTTTGTTACAGCTCACCTTCATCAGGTGAAGGAAAATCTATCCAAGACTCCTCAGGAGCTGATCCCAGCTGTGTTTCCAAACACATGAGGTAACTTCAAAAGTTCATTCTAACCTATTATCAGAACATTAAATAAGCAATGATCAGTATTTTAGTATTATCTGTGACACACAGAGATGTCGTTTGCTAGAAGAATACTGAGACAAGCAGCAGGGAGGACTCAGTGGGACTAAAATGTGACGCTGATGTTCCTTTAGGTTTGCCAGGTGCTTTCCAAGCAGCGCTGCATGGAGTCCTGACGGCCGAGCGCTATGAGCAGGCAGTCAGAGACACCATGAGCCGCGGGGGATGCACCTGTAGCAGAGGGTCCTTCATTGGAGCTTGTCTTGGGGCTCAGGTATGAACGGGCTAATCTATATTCATTATTTTTGTAAGAATTTAATTAACGTGTCTCATTTTTTAAAATAAAATTGTGCTTTTAGTTAAATTGTGCTTTTTTTCCACAGGTGGGTCTTCAGGGAATTCCAACTTCCTGGACTTCTAAAACCCTTCGTTACAACTTAGTGCTACAGCACGCCGAGAAGATTACCAAGCAGCACCAATAGTTTGTCTTTCTTTTCTGGCAGGGTGATAAGTTGAACAATCTGAGAACAAAAGAAAGACTGTTGAGCTTTTACAGAGCAGTGAATGAAGGTTCTTGTCTAAACTGTTGGACGGCAGGAGCTGGATGTTTTTGTCTCTGTTGAAGTTAAACTTTTTTTCTGAAATAAAGTCATTCTTATAAAACATTAACGAGAGAGTCTCTGTGCAACATTAATTTGAATTGAACCATGATGCAGCCTATGTTGGAGATTGAAGGTAAAGGTCATCATCAGGACGACAGAAAGAAGTTGAGAAAAGATGTAAAAGAAACAATGTTCATACACATGATTTAAACAAGTAGAACCAGAGAAATGAGAGAAAAAAAGACCAATTGTAAAATATTGCAAATTGTGGAAATTTAAGTTACGTGATGTAGTCTTTAGTAGGGCTCGACAGATATGGATTTTTTTTGGTCTGATATGGATATTGGGGAGAAACAAAACCTGATACCAATATATTGGCCGATATCTTAATTAGATCTCTGTTCAATCTGTAGAGACAGGTATAGATAGGCCTATACACTCAAATGAAATGCCAATTAACTGGTACATAAATCTATTAATCAGTACATATCTGCGATAGAACTAGCCAATACTGATAGTCACTTGATATGCTCTAATTTTAATTAATTTAAAAATGCAGGCTGCTGCAGAAATATCTTATCTTTACTTTAAAACAAGAGTGTGTTGTGCAGTGGTGTGTGGGCTCAATTTGGGCCACTATTGATAAAGTAATATCATTATCCTGTTGCATCAATATAACACTGACAGATAAAGAGCCTCAAAGCAGAAAGGAAGAAGAAAAAGTCACAAACACATGGATTGTACTTTTTCATCTTGAAAGTATCACAATAATCTTTTTTAAGTTAAAATGAAAATACTTTTAGAGACTTCATTCTTAGTATGTATTAAAACATACGTGTGTAGTTATAAAGAACATTAAATTAAATATGGCATAAATTGATAACTCTGTATTATAGAGTTTCAATACAACCAAACCATAGACTGTAAGTATATTAACCAAACACACAGACTGTAAATATTAAGACCAAACACAAACACGACATGAAGTTTGTCCCACCGAGCACACCGTAGTGGTGTCTGACGACAGAGTGGGTCAATGCAACCTGTGCATCAAACATGGCCGGTAAAGGAGGAAAACAGAGTCGTTCTGGTCCAGGCATTTCAGGTAGAAAAGGTGCAGGTGAGCAGGAAGAAGAGGAGCAGCCACTTCAGGCTGTTTTAGTCGCTGACAGCTTCAACCGGAGGTTTTTCCCGGTGACCAAAGACCAACCGAGGGTAAGCTAACTGCATGCTAATGCTAGCTAGCTGATGTTTCCATGCTGTAAACAGTGACAGCGCTGCACTGACACTGATGAAGCATCTGTTTCATAGCTACACGCGGAACTTTAAATCCATTGATTGGTTGAACAGTACTTTTGTCGTTGTTGTTTATTAGTAGTTTGAACATGAACACTGTTACGTGTCACTTTATGCTGACAGGCTCTGCTGCCTCTGGGTAATGTGGCCATGATCGACTACACGCTGGAGTTCCTCACCTCCACTGGGGTGCAGGAAACATTTGTCTTCTGCTGCTGGATGGCCAGTGAAATCAAGGAACACTTGCAGTAAGTTTCTCTATCCATGTGTTACCAGTACAAACCAGTGTGCTAACTGGTCTCAATGGGAGATGCTGAGCTGTTACTGTGTCTGACAGGAAGTCAAAGTGGTGCCGACCCACATCTCCAAACACAGTCCACATTATCACCTCAGAGCAGTACCGCTCTTTAGGAGATGTGCTCAGAGATGTTGATGCCAAGTCTCTTGTACGCTCTGATTTTGTGTTGGTCTACGGAGATGTGGTTTCGAATATCGACATCAGTCAGGCGCTGCAAGAACACAGGTAAGACCTAACTGCATCAAAAAAAATGACAATACTCTAAACTATTTGTTGTGATGCTAAATGTGGCTTTTCCTGTACAGGCATCGCAGAAAGGTGGAGAAAAATATCTCTGTGATGACGATTATCTTCAAGGAGTCGTCACCCGGTCACAGGTCGCGCTGTGAGGAAGATGATGTCATTGTTGCCATGGACAGCAAAAGCCAGCGTGTTTTACACTACCAGAAAACACATGGGCTTAAGAGGCTACAGTTCCCCATGGTGAGGGTTTCACATTTAATCACATCTTTATCAAACAAAGGCTTTGGATGATGTATGACAGTAGCTGCTGTTTGTTTCACAGAACATTTTCCACAGCAGCAGTGATGAGTTTGAGATTCGACACGACCTGCTGGACTGTCACATCAGCATCTGTTCCCCACAGGTTAGTGTCCACACAGAGACAGCAGATATTCACCTCTTTATTACTCATCCAGGTCACATGAGTTCTTTTTTTTTTTTCAGGTTGCTGAGCTTTTCACTGACAATTTTGACTACCAAACTAGGAATGACTTTGTCCGAGGGATGTTGGTCAATGAAGAGGTACTACACTGCCGTGGTGACTTTTAATTTGAAGAGAGTAATGCTAAGCTAGAGCTGCCTAAGACACAATCACTCTTGTTTCTGTTTAGATTATGGGAAACCAGATACACATGCACACCACCAAGGACGGTTACGGTGTGCGAGTGTCAAACCTCCTCATGTACGATTCGGTATCGTCAGACGTCGTGCGGCGGTGGGTCTACCCGCTCACCCCAGAGGCAAACTTTGTTGACCAAGAGGGGCGGAGCTGCACGTATTCTCGCCACAACGTCTACCGAGGGTCCGGGGTCAGTCTGGGTCACGGCAGCCAGATGGAGGAGAACGTCCTCATTGGCTGCGACACCAGCATCGGCGCAAACTGTTACATCTCTAACAGTGTCATCGGAAACAACTGCACCATAGGTGAGCTCACTGCCCACCACCATGAACTAAAAGTGCTAGTTGTTATGTGTTTAAAATGAGATGACATGTTATGGTATGTTCTGAAAGTGGTGTTGAACCTCTTTGCTATGACGACAGGTGACAATGTAAAACTGGACCACGCCTACATCTGGAGTAATGTTCACATTGCCAGCAACGTGGAGATCAGCCAGTCTGTGGTGTGTGACAAGGTGGAGGTCAAAGAGGGCGTCAAACTGAATAAACAGTGTGTCCTCGCTTATAACGTAAGCAGTCCATGTTTTCATCTTCTTCTGACAATAAACACAATTTATTTTAGATGAAATTTCTACATTTTGTAGAACTGTAGTATGTAAAGCATGGATGTTAATATTGATGCTTCTTTAAGACTTGCTAAAGCCAACAAGAGCATAATCGACAGATCATCTCAATATTGTTATTTTTAATCCCTGTATGCTGGGAGGTAGGTGTCAGACAAAGTCATGAACAGCACGTTGCAGAAATGGTCTTTTTTAATTATTTCCACAGCAAAGATTCTTGATGAGATAAACTGTATAACGGTATAACTGAAAAGAATCTGGGGCGTGAATATGGACACAGACAGAAAGCTCTTCGGAGGAGCTTTAACATCGTAGCTGTACTTTACTCGCTAAGTCCTTTGTGAACAAAACATTTTAAGAAGTCTTTGACTCTTTTTATCGTATGTCTTTTCCTGGGATCTGTTTTGCCAGGTGGTGATTGGACCAAACATCTCTCTACCTGAGGGCACTGTGGTGTCCATGCACCACCCCGAGGAGGAGGAAGAGGAGGATGACGATGAATTCCTGAGTGATGATGCCGAGGTCGGTCACAGTAAAGACAAAACAAAACGGAAAGGTGTGTATGGACAATGTAACGACATACAGTCATGAATAAAATGTTGAAATGTTTGGTATTGAGCTGCGTTTCTTCGGTCTCTCAGTGTTTAACCCCGCAGAGGTCGGAGCGGAGGGGAAAGGCTACATCTGGAGGGCCAGCATTCTGGATGACACAGAAGATGAAGAGCTGTCGCAGTGTCTGTGGGGTACGAGAGCAGCTTGGCTGTTTTGCCTTTTTTAGTGTATCCTTATAGTGTCCTTCAGACGGGCATTTCCTGCAGTTCATGAATTTTGTATTTCATGCCTCAGGTTTGGTGTTGAACCCCGACCCTGAGAGTGAAAGTGAGGACAGTGAGCCTGACGATGCTGACGATCCAGTGATTCCCTCGCCTGAGATGGATGACGTTAAAGGTGAGAGGAGTTCATTTCACCTGCATGTGAAATAGCATGACTGCCCCCTGCTGGTAAAAGAGTCAAAACACAAACTACAAAATCAGTGATTTACCCACTCCGCTGGTCACGATCTTAGAATCAGCTCCACATTTTGTTAATGTTCTAGTTTATTATAAAACATCCAAATAGAAAACCTCAGATTTCGCAAGACACTTAATGAACTGTTCATTCATCCCTGATTCTCACATGAACTCATTGAATCAAAAGGGAACTATGAGCAGATAGTGATAAAGACTTTGGGAATCTCATTAAAAGTCAGAATGAGGCTTTATACAGAAATTACAGGCAAACCTTTGGCTCATGGCTTTTATCCAAATTCATCATTGGATGCTTCAGTTGTCTTTACTCAAAAAGATTTATAATTAGGATTACATTTCAGGTGTAATCAGCTGTTAATTCCTAATACCCTTAAGGAACGTGTTCTGCAGGGAGCTAACTGAATACATGGTTTATATGGAAACAGCTAGGATAGGCTAACCTATCATCAGTCAACACACATCATCACAACTGAACATGTCAAAGGTAACATTTATCATCAGGCGCCACTCAGAATATTTGATCAAAACAATAAAACTGATTAAATTTAAACAGTAATCCTCCTTTCTCTCTCTCTCTCTCTCTCTCTCTCTGGTGTGTTTCAGTCTTTCAGTTGGAGGTGTTGGGGACTCTGCAGAGAGGTGTGGAGGAAAACATCGGCTTTGACAATCTTGTTCTTGAGATCAACTCTCTCAAGTAAGGAGGAACTTAAACTTGCCTTCAGTTCTTTCATTTATTACAAAGTGGACGGTTCTGTCACTTTAACACACACACACACCTTCTCTTCAGGTACGCCTACAACATCACTCTGAAGGAGGTGATGCAGATTCTAACCCGGGTGGCGTTGGAGTACCCTTTCCAGCAGCAGGGCCAACAGATTACCACGTCACAATACGTTACTCTGCTCCTACCTGTAAATATATTCATTTTGAAAACACATTGTGTAAAGATATGAGAGTAATAAATATCATCACTTTAATTTTCCTTCTATTCTCTTCTCAGTTACTGAAGAAATGGGCTCCGGTGTTTAAGAACTATGTGAAGAGAGCTCAGGACCAACTGGACTGTCTGTCTGCGTTTGAGGAACATTTCCTGGAGCAGGAGAGTCACTGGGCAGCGATGGTCAAGGTCAGAGTCAGTCATCATCACATCGCTCAGTGATCTGCTGACTAGGCCTGCATCATATGAGATGTGGGATAAAAAATAATTAGTGTATATTAGCTCTACATCACAGTTTCTGCTGTTCTCCATGTATAACAGAACACCTGTGTTTGCAACATGTCCCTTCTAAATCTATAAACTGTTTTTTTTGTTCTCCACTAATTATTCCGAGAGTAGCTGATAGTTGGCTTTAGTTTCATCTGGCTGTAGTGGTTTAGTCAAGACTACACTAACAGAGACCAAGACAAACCCCAGACCAGAGTGCTCAGAGACCGAAACAAGACCAAGATCTTTAATTATCACTGTAAAATCATCATCTTGTGTGGAGCTGGCGTGTCACTCATTTGGCACGTAACACCGGGAAGGTTGCGGCCGTAACCGGGGGATAAAAATCAAACTACAAATGTATTGAAGTTTTTTGTTTTTTAGAAAGAGACATTTTCCACCCAGTGTGAGACCGAAACAAGACCGAGCAAAAATGCTTTATATTCCGAGACTACTACAACACTACCTGACTGCATCATAGTGGTGTGACAGCATAGTTCTACACAGGCCTCTTTACAAAGTTATTTTTGGGCCTTAATGCATTTATTGGATGAGACGGCTGGAGAGGAAATGTTGGGATGCGAGAGAAGGGGACGAGGTGCAGCAAAGGGCTGAGGTCAAATTCCAGCCCACGGCCGCTTCATGCAACATAACTGCTAGTCTACCCCCGCTGTACACCTGCTAAGATGTACACATGCTGTGTGAGAAAGCAGTGCTTAATTGTTTGCGATAAATTCCGACTCTCTCGTGTGTTTATTGGCGACGTTAGAGGACGACTTCAGGCTACAATAGAAGAGGATGGTTATTGAACATCAGGAACTGTGTGACTCAGCAGATCCTGTTGTTTCTCCCTGCAGGTCCTGATGAACATGTACCAGCTGGAGATCGTGGAGGAGGAGATGATCCTCCGCTGGTTCTCCCAGGGAGCCACAACAGACAAGAGCAGACAACTCCGCAAGAACCAGGGGGTAGGTCCAGAGCAGGGTTATCAGGGTCTCAGAGGACACGAGGATTTAAAAAAGACTGAGGATGTGTGAAGATATCATTAAATGAAGAAGTAAAACATTTGAGTTTAGATTGTATAGAGTGTGTTTATCATCCAGTTAGAAGGTACAGAGGGTAGTTCAATAATCACACTTATTGTTTGTTACTCATTGTTCATCCTTTAAGTGCTGCTTTACAGCTGCCAAGCTTATTTACTGAGACAGTTAATTATGTTCTTTTTATGAGTAATAAAGGAATTCAAAAGGATTCAAGTTAATGAAATGAGGGAATATTTAAATGAATAGTTTGCCTTTTTTTTTTTTCAATGACCTTCAATTAAAAAAAAAACTTTGAATGACTGAACATGAGTTACAAGGAAAACACAAAAAATATCAGTTTAAAAAAAAGAGGAAAAAAAGGCAGAGAAATGAACATTATTGGTTGAGCTTGTTTAAATAATGGTTATTCACTTTCCTGCAATATCTAAATACTATAGGTCATGACGTTGTTACTGTGTTGTAGCACAAACTACAATGTCGCCTGTGAGGAATCACCGTGTCGTGCAACATTTAAATAAAGAGATTCTCAGTTATCATTAGAATTATTCTGTTCCATATTTCTCAATTTACTGAAATTTAATATTTTTTAGCCATATCTATGAGCATTTCATTCAGTTTATTGTAGCTGCTGTTGATCAACTTGCGCCTTGCTTATCTCCCTTTTCTGCTCTGATATTTCTTTTTTTTCTTTTTTACCTGAACAGCTTCAGAAATTCATCCAGTGGTTGGAGGAGGCTGAGGAGTCTTCAGAAGAGGACGGGGAGTAAATAGTGACATTAAAGGAAAGAGGAGGACTCATTACATCTTGAGAACTGACAAAAACAAGGATTAGGGTGGTTTGTTTACCCTAAACATCATCTTTCTGCCACTAATGTCTGTATTCCATCACTACATGCCTCCTCATGTAAAGACTGTGTGCTCTGAACATCAACACCCAAAATAAAGCAGGAAGACCCTCACACTGAAACTGTGTTTAAGCATCATCCTTTGTGTGCACCACAACAAGTTACACCAAACATAAAGCTGATTGAAAAGTAGATTTATTTCATATTTACAAGACTGAATCCCTGTTCAAATAAGATTGTGTACAGCAAAGTTAAAGGTCTTTTTTTAATCTACAAACTGACTAGGTCAGAAAACAGAAACACAACCATCACAAATGATCAAAGAGGTAGAGGATGACCTGCCTGATTGATACAGTCCTTTAGATTCTAATAAGTCAAGTAGATTTCATCCAGTCTGGTCTTAATGAACACAATGATTCAATAACTGTATAGTCTTTGATTCTTTTCACAGCTGAAATCTTTCATCAAAAGAGTTAAACAAAAACATGATTTAAAAATAGAATGTCATAATAACAATACATTGTTCCCTTGTTACAGTGGCTGTGACTTTTTTATTATATGTTTAGCACATCCAAAAGAAGTGAAATATCCTGATTACTTTCATCACATGGTACATAATATTTATGGCTCAGTAACTGCAGAGAAATGACAGATGAACGATCAGGTTTCCCCAAACTCTCTGAGTTTACAACATTACACCTGCCAGGAGTTCATGTTGCTGTATTCAGCCTCACCTGTTCAGTGTCTTCATGAGACAATACAGCACCACTCAGTCTCTGCTGTCATCATCAGGGGCAGGATCTTCTATATTATGAAACTGCAATTTCAAGCAGTGGTTAAAAACATGAATTCCCTCCAATTAGTATGGTGGCCAACAAGGGTCAAAAACATTATTGAGAAGGCAGCTTTTTTCTGGAGCTGGGTAACAACACCAGGATACTTTTTCTTGTGATCTATGTGTCCACTTTGGTTTTAGGTCACCTTGTTTACAAAACAGTTGTCTTTGTTTTAGAACGGGGATATTATTACAAAATAAGAAAATAACATGATTAATTCTGTTTCTCTGATAACATTGTTGATGTTACCTTCAGTGTCATGTGAAATGTCATGCCTTCTGTGTTTATGTTTTTCTTTCAATGTTTTTTTTTTATATACCATCCAATGTTGTGTTTTGACTCTGATGGCCACCGTACACGACACCTTGAATCAGTTCAAAAAAATATCTGTCAGTCTGGAATCTAAACTGGGATCATAGTTTGTTACTTTGGAAAATAAGATGAATCACCTGAGGCAGTGTTGGGCCCACAAAACCTGTTATGCACATATTCAAGCTGTTTCACCTGCAGCCTTTCAGTGTTGAATCCTACTTGGATCTGTCATCTTGTTTTCCCACAAAGCCGTAGATGACCTTGGCTAGAATAGAAGCCCCTGTGATGCCGGTGACAGCAGCCAGCGTCTTCCACATGCTGGCCGATCTCTCGTGCCTGTCCAAGAAGCTCCTGTGGTCGGACGGTACCAGGATAAATTTGCGGCCGTCCTGTGGGGCCTGCAGCCTCATCACCTGCCCCCCCTCCAGCACCACCTCACCAAAACCAGTCAGGGTGCTCCCCACCCGCAGGAGCTCCTCGCTCTCCTCCATCGCCGCAGGTTTCTCCCCGCTGATTCCCTGCAACACCACGTCCACCAAGCCCTCCTCGGCTCGTCTCACTTTGAAATACACCCTCTCCAGATAGTCCCCAGAGGCCTCCAGAGGGTTCTGAACCCTCACGAACAAGTCATTGATGTAGGCTCCAGGGCTGACCAGACTAAAAGGCACCGAGTTGTTGGTTTCTTTTTTGTTCATTGTCCGAGAATTCCTGTAAAAGTTATCAGTCACAAATCAGAAGGCTATTAGATTAATTAAAATACATGTTGGTTTAATTCTGCAGTTTTCTGTACCATGTCCTACTGAGGGAGTTCCAGTATTTCCATGTTTCCTCCACTGATATCTTCTGAATCACACCGAAGCATCGTGGGACAAACTGGCTGGCCAGAGGTTCCCCGTCTGCCTGGACCAGACCTGCAAATCAGGTACAACAACACAACCTGTAACTCTTCTTCAAACCCCCATTCAAAAATACATTACAGAAATGTAAACTCAAGACAAACCTTCAACAGCAACATACTGGAGTCTCCTGAGGGGAGAGGATTTCAGAACTTGAACCAAATGACGATCTGGCTTGAAAACGGGTATTTCCTAAGAAGATGTATAAAGGATATTAAAAACATGCTGCAGTTGTGTTTATATCTTAATGAGACTCAAAACATGTTATCTACTTACCTTAAGCTTGTCCAACTCCTTCTTCTTTTCTTGGTACAAATGATAGAAAATGCTGGAGAAGGCAAAGCTGGACCCAACACCAATCACAACCAGCGGGTTTACAGGAAAGTCACCCATATCTGAAAGTTATCTGACACAACAACAAGTCAACATGTGAAATATAAACGACTGTAGACATTAACAGTACAAGCTTAGCAGTCCGTGCGATAAAATACAAACAAGTGGACAAAATACCTGTTATAAGCAGCAGGTTAAACCTTAACACATGGGAAATTTGGTCACATAAATCGAAAACAAAACCCACAATTGCTTTGGGTTTCACTTCCTTATTTGCCCGCGTTGCGTCATGTTTCATCAGCCAATAGAAGACAAGCAAAAAATGTTCTTCTCGTATTTGACCACCAGGCGGCAGCCGTGTCCCTTTGAAATCAAAGACTGTATTTAAATGTTTTATTTACAGTCTATGTTGAAACGTGTAACCTTCTTGACCATGATGCAATTATAAGTTAGAGTTTTTTTTATTTTGCATCATCCTAGAGAGATTTGCTCAGAAATTAAAGCATTTTGTTCTGTGGACTTCCTGAATTAAGTATTAACATTTTCTTATATAGCCAACACTCACCCAATAATTGACGGTGAATTAGTTATTATAATAAATCTAAGTAAAAGTAGCAATTCTTGACAATTCATTTGACTAATATACAATAATACAAATTATAACTACAAGTTTAAGTCCATAAGCACATGTTTTTCTTCAGTAAAAATATAAAACAAAATGTAGAGGTATTATTGATTTCCTCCTTTTGGTTTGATATTATTTAATAAGCTATAACACGTGTTTCTTAAAAATGATGGTTGATTAAGGTTGCACCAATTTTTACACCTTGATATACATGATGTGTGTTTATAAGTAAACAGCTAATTTTATTAACTTTTGTGACAAATAGATGATTATTTGAGTACAATTTCTACAAATGTCCTCAAAAATGATTAGGAGGACTTTAAGATTGTGTTTTGAGTAAAGCATGGTTAATAAAAATCTGCTCACACTATTTAATGTCTTATCTCTGTAAAAGTTTCATACTGAAACAACACAGGGACCTGACTCATCATTCGACTCTGTATGATGGAGTTTGCTGTCCTGCATTATCTATTTGTAGACAAAATCGTTGGCCTGTCCTTATTTATGAGGCTATATTTAATCTGCCTCATACTTGTGTAGTTGTACTCATGAGGAAAGTGCTGGAAGCTACAGTCTGCTCTGTGACCCATGTAGTCTCAAAACTGATTCTGGTTATCTGTTAGATTGTCTTGAAATGGGAAAAAGGGGTTTTGTTGCATCTGCGGTCTGGAATCTCCTGCAGGACGATCTGTGTCTGTGGGTGCTGCTCTCTTTAAATCTCTACATTAGTAGATTGAAGGTGTTGTAAGTAGATGTTTCAGGTTGTAGACGCTTTGAATGATGACTTTTCTGCTCTGTGACTCAGGATATGTTGATCTGTGTCTGTAATCTCTCTGTGTTTTATGTCACTTCATAAATGGACTGCTGCCTGTCTCGGCCAGGACACTAGTAACACTAGTTCCTGTTTAAATACCTTTTTAAATGATATAAAGAACACACAAAGGACCACAAAGTGCTAAGTGGTGAAACAAAATGATCAAAAATTTTTTAAAAGCAGAACATCAAACAAGTCCAGTCAGGTTTATTTGTATAGTCAAATATTATACAATGTGTCAGTGGGCCTGTCTGGCCTTGTATTACTAGAACTCCCACATTCAGCGATGACTGGGGTAAGAAATGTGAAAAATAATTTCTGAACTGTTAAAGCTTTCTTTGTTGTTGTTCATCCTTTAGATATGTATAAATAGATATAAAGAGGATAACCACTCAAAATTATTTAGAACTTTAAAGGTTTGTATTAACCAATTGTAGTACAGCACTAAAACACACATGCTTAGTTTATCTATTACTCAAGGACAGGACTTGTGATGGCCATGTGGTAAAGTAGGTAAGATATAGAAGTTCTATGTGTGGGTATGATGTGTGATGTGAGCTAGCATGGAGGAGAGTGACTCTGCGACGTGCTTGAGCTCACTGTCCGGCCTTCCCTGTGTGTTGTGGGACTAAACTAAAAGTTTAAGGAAGTCTTTCCCTTAGTTAGCAACTCCATATTAGATATGATCAATATGTCTTTACTGGCAGGCTATGTACCACAGACATTTAAAGTAGCGGTAATCAAACCTCTACTTAAAAAGCCTACTCTGGACTCAGGAACTCTGGCTAACTACAGGCCTATATCCAACCTTCCTTTTATCTCGAAGATCCTGGAGAAGGTGGTAGCTAAACAGCTGTGTGACTTTCTCCATGACAACAGTTTATTTGAAGAGTTCCAGTCAGGATTTAGAGCCCACCATAGCACTGAGACTGCGCTAGTTAGAGTTACAAACGATCTACTTCTAGCCTCAGACAGGGGACTTCTGTCTGTGCTCGTCTTGTTAGATCTTAGTGCTGCTTTTGACACCATTGACCATCGGATCCTGTTGTACAAACTGGAGCATTTGCTTGGAATTACAGGGACTGCTTTAAGTTGGTTTGAATCCTACTTATCAGACCGATCTCAGTTTGTACATGTTAATGATGAGTCCTCTATGCACACTAAAGTTTGCCATGGAGTCCCACAAGGTTCAGTGCTTGGACCAATTCTTTTTACATTATATATGCTTCCTCTGGGAAATATTATGAGGAAACACTCCATACAGTTTCATTGTTATGCAGATGATACTCAGCTTTATGTATCAATGAAGCCCGATGGTACCAGTCAGTTATGTCAGCTAGAAACATGCCTTAAGGACGTTAGGACCTGGATGACCAGAAATTTTTTGCTACTTAACTCAGACAAGACTGAAGTTATTGTGCTAGGCCCTAAGAACCTCAGAGAGACTTTTTCTAGTGATGTGACTGTCCTTAATGACATCAGCCTGGCATCTAGCACCACTGTTAGGAATCTAGGAGTTCTTTTTGATCAAGATATGTCTTTTAGCTATCACATCAGTCAAGTTTCAAGAACAGCCTACTTTCACCTTCGTAATATATCCAAGATCAGGAATATCCTGTCGCAAAGTGATGCAGAAAAACTAGTTCATGCATTTGTTACCTCCAGACTGGATTATTGTAACTCTCTTTTGTCAGGGTGCTCTGGCAAATCTCTAAAGACTCTTCAACGGGTCCAGAATGCTGCAGCTCGTGTACTGACCAGAACCAGGAAATGGGACCACATCACTCCTGTCCTGGCTTCTCTGCACTGGCTCCCTATACAGTCTAGAATAGAATTCAAGATCCTTCTTCTCACCTACAAAGCTCTAAATGGCCAGGCACCATCTTACCTGAAGGAGCTACTAGTGCCGTACTGTCCCTCGAGAGCGTTGCGGTCCCGGAGTGCAGGCCTGCTGGTGGTACCTACAGTCTCCAAGTGTACTATGGGGGGTAAAGCCTTCAGTTATCGGGCTCCTCTCCTCTGGAACCGCCTTCCAGCCGGGGTCCGGGAGGCAGACACAGTCTGTATTTTTAAGATTAGACTTAAAACTTTACTTTTTGATAAATCTTATAGTTAGGGCTGGTGCTGGTGTAGACCAGCTCTTAGTTATGCTGCTATAGGCTTAGACTACCGGGGGAACTGGCACCCTGAGCTCCTCTCTCTCTCTCTCTCTCTCTCTCTCTCTCTCTCTCTGTGCATATACAGTACATCATATTACTGCATGTATCTATCTATAAATCTCAGTCACTAACCACCTACTTTCCTGGGAGCTCTTGAGCTCTCCTAGGCTCCTCAAGATCGGTTGACGGCTTGCCAGAACAACTCCCACCCCACCACTACCCCCTCCCCACCGGATCGTGGGTTGGCGGCCTGCCAGAACAACCCCCCCACACCCCCTCCCCTCCCCACCGAATTGCTGATGGACGATCTACCTCCCCCCACCCCCTTGCTCTCTATCCCTCTTCCTGCATCTTATCCCATCTCTCCCCCTATCCCTTTCCAAGCCCGGCGCAGTCTAGGCCTGTGAAGACTGTTTCGTCATGAGCCGGGGATCCGGCCGAAGATTTCTGCCTTTTAATAAGGCAGTTTTTTCTTACCACTGTAACTTTTGCTGCTTTGCTAAAGTGCTCATGATGGATAGGCCGGATCTTTGTAACATAGCAATAAGTAAGGTCTTTTACCTGCTTTTTGTAACATAACAATGAGTAAGGTCTTTTTACCTGCTCTTTTGTAATGTTAACAGACAATGAGTAAGGTATTTTACCTGCTTCTTGTAAAGTGTCTCGAGATAACACTTGTTATGAGTTGACGCTATACAAATAAAAAGTTGATAAACGGCTCTTGCTGCCCATCAGTCTTGATTTGTGGGGGCCAGAATGGGCTAATATATGTTACACATATGCAGTAAATACTCGACCGGAGCAAAGCATAACCAGCACAGGCATGTGGAAGTTAACCTACAAGGAGGTGCTAATGCTAACGTTAGCCACATTCGACAAACTAATTCGACATTTGTCGTTTCTGCTTGGTCTAAAATGTAAGTCTTCACGACAATGACTGCACAGGAATTTAAATTTTCATTTAATCAACAGGAAATTTAGATGTAGGAACATCTCCAACTCGAAGAATTGTTTCCGTTTGCTGTCCACTTTGAATAAACGTGAATAAACGTGACAAAACATCTGGAAATTATAACAATGCATCATCCATAAAAATCAAAAAACAGTTAGAGTGTCGTCGGCTTTACATATCGGCAATGTTTGCTGTTTAACAATTATTTTTAACTTTAGGACATCATCAAACTACTCCTTTTTATTTTTGACTGAGAGACCCCGCAATCAAAACACAGTCATGTGTCTTAAGTACATCTTTCTGATAATCCTGTGGACATGAATCATATTTTGAATTCAGATGATGTTTTTATTATCATTAGGGTAACCTTCACTTCTTGTTATCTTTGTGGTGACATATTGGATGTATGACACCAACCTGAACGATGCACTCATGACAGGGGTGATGCAGGTGGAGTCATGCTGCTTTTATGGAGACTGAAACTATCCCTCCTCATCACAGACAGCTGACGTCTATGAGCTGTTCCATCGAGGAGGATTTTCCACAAAACATTCCTATATATCACAGGACAGGAGGAAAGTCACAAAAATGTCCAATAATTTTGCCTCACCGAGTGTTACTTTTTCTTCTCTCCCTTCCTGTTAATCATCTCACCATGTCAGATTCATCGGCCCCTGGAGAGACTCTGAAGCAGCTAATCCTCTTGATTGTTTTTCACTGAAAGTTGCCAGTGTTGACCAACATAATACAGCCATGCATCATACAGTCAAGCGTCACAGCCTCTGCCAGCTTCCTTTTTTCTCTGCCCCTCTCTCTGTGTACTAAGTAGCCGTCTGTGTTCTCTTGGTAAACAGTGTTTGACTGAGTACATACCTGTTTTAAATGTGTAGTCATATTTTCTCCTGTCATTTGGATGCTATCTACACCTGTTTTCAGACTCTCCTATTTATTTTCTCTCTAGGCTCCACACCTGTGAATAGAGTTGTTCAATAGCAAAGAAAATCCTGGATATGTTTCCTCTTTTGTTGGTCCATTGGTTTTCACAAATAGTTGTTAATGTCACAGATCGTTATGTATGATGATAGTAGATGATGAGCATTCATTTTTTCTCCTCATATGTCTGTCCTTTCATACATACTGACAGCAATTGAGATTCAGCTCAAACATCGGTTATTGTTGGAACATTTTTCACTCAAATGTTCAAAAGCCTTTGTGCAGGATTTCCAAACCTGCATGGAAAGAACCAGCATGATGACATGGACAACATTGACCGTATCAAAAGACTGCAGCTAAATACAGCTTTACATTAAGATTGACACACTGTAAAATAAAGTCCCTGAATCTTCCTGATTCTTCCGTCCCACTTAAGCTCTTTGTGTTTTTATACTTGTATTAAGATGTAAAGACGCTCACACCCTGTAGCCTCTCACTGACGAGCAGACAAAAGACACATTGCTTCAGGGCCACCGGCCTGAATGTTTACACAGAACTTTTTCTCTCTACTTTTGCAAGGAAAAAAAAGACTGTAGCGTTTGACAGGCACTCTACATGCAGCGCTCCAATTACAATGGACAGTGCATTCATGTACAATTCTACAATTCATTTAGCAGACACTTTTATCAAAAGCGACGTACACCAGAGTGTAAGTACAACACAAGCAAATATCAAGAAAACATCGTAATGTTGAACTTAATGTGACTTTGTGGCCTTGAAAACTCTACATTACTGCTCAGTATATCAAACTGAAACTGACCTTTCGTGAAAAGTTTTTTAAAAATGTGATCATGTTGAGTTAAATGAGGTCGACAGTCATCTTAGCTGCTAAAGTAGGAAGCAGGAATAATGTTTACCATGATCACTATCTTGATTATTTTCAGCATTTTGCTATTGTACTAAAAACAGAGTACAGCTGAGGATTATGGGAAGGTTGTTTCTTTCGCAGTTATTCATTTCATTTCATAATGGGCTGCTTTGAAAGATTTTAAAGACTCAGAATGTGATCTCTCGACATAAAGATAGATTGCAGAGTTGTGAGTGTTTGTTTAAAGAGACTGTGCTCAAACAGTATGACATCATATTTATGAAATGTGGGTTGAGTTGCTCTGACTGACTGAATGAAGCTGATTTCGGGCATCATCTGTTTTTTCATTTGGGCACTTAAGTATTATCACGGGCCAAGTCAGGTATAGTAGCTAAATAATGACTTGGATGTTGATGTGAAATGAAGTGGCAAGTTGAGAACTCGTGATTACAATGACACAACATGAACAAGGCATTCTTTTAAAGAGCCAAAATATCCAATCATTTGAGATCTGATCTCATGATGTTGAAAAGCTAAAAGAATCATCGGAATCCAAGCTGTGCTCTGTGACTTAACATAAAATACACAGCAGGAATAAGCAAACACATAGACAAGCTGTGCTTCACTTATATGCAGGAAGGAAAGAGTCCCAAACAGAAGGGAGCAGTGCATCATTGGCAGTGTTAACTGTAAAAATACAAATGAAACCCCTTTCTCTAACATTTTCATGCAGCTAGCTTGCTAGCCTGAGCATAAGACTGTGATCACCTAAAGGAGTCGGAGGCAGACTGCAGGCAGGTACACCAGCTGGTCTAAATTAAATTATTTCTGTCTGATAAATGTATTGGACAGCCATATTTTAGACATGGGATTGCCACATACACTAAAATAATGAAGCTCATAGTGAAAGGGTGAAAAGTCAAGAAAACAGATGTTTTAATATTCTCTGGGGTAAATGAACTTCTGTGCAATACTGATGAGAAACCACTCAAACTGGCCTGTAAATCAGCTTTGTGTGTGACCATGGAGAATTACTGCTAAAACATGTCTACTTACCTGCAGCTTTGGTGAATTTTATGTTTCTATTTGAATTGATTGATGACACGGTTGAGAAAATCCTACTTTCAAATGTTTTATGGAGCACTTTAAAGTCCTATGATATACTGTATTTCCACAACAGAGCAGTTATTCTTACTACCTTAAAAAATGACATTTTTGTATTGCTAGCTGTTCTGTCTGAAATATTTCATCTTGTCTCATTGTATTATCAGGATTTATAGACTCTCTCATCAGACACTTTCAGGCTCTCACAAACAGAGTCACAATGGATCAGACTTCCCTGCTTTCACCCTGCGATCCTCTGTTCTGTTTGATGAGTTTGATGCACCTTGAGAAGTGGCATCATAACCTCCATTTGAATACCAAGAGCGTCACTGACCATCTGTCAGCTTGGTACTTGGTGCAACAGCTCTGCCATCAGTGTATGATTCAAGCAGCTGGTGTTAAAAATGAAGCCGATGCTGAAGTGCAAAATCCTGCAGTACGCTGAGTGTCCACTTGAGGCTGGCTGCAGAAGTAACAGAAGTCACGTACAGAGAACATTCAAAAAGCCGTTTTTACAGCAGAAATCTAAATGTTTACAGCCTGGTTCAAAACACCAACAGGTCTGATTAGCTCACGTCTGTACGGGGGTGAATTTTTTTGACTAATAATCCATTTAGATTTGATGGAGGATAATCGTTATTCACAGTAAGGCCAGAGCTGACCTGATTGACAGGCGGGTACGTTGTAATGGTTTGTGAAGAGGCTTAAAACCCGCCTCAGCTCTCAGCCTGTCGTTAGGTTGACTGAAAGTTAGGCTGAGACAACATTTCCAGCATGGCGGCTGCCATCGATTGTACTCTGAAGCCCCCCTGTAATGAGAGATGGGGGACGTCACTCAGGCTTCATCGATTAATATTTACAGTCTATTGTATGAATGTGTGTGTGGAAGTTGTGGATTTAACATTAAGTGTAGAGTACTTAAATTGTTTGAAGTCTAGAAAGGCGTCATCACAGTCCATGGGGAATGTTTCTAACCATTTTGAGCAGTTAATGATGTCAGTAATTGGGAATAATGAACAGAGTCACTTTAAATCAAATGTCACTAAATGTGTCCAATAGGACCAGTATTTCAAATCTAGACTGACTTGCCGTTCAGTCCGGATGCAGATCTTGGTCCTAACTTTTAGCCCTGCATGAATTCAATTAACCAAAACCTTTTATAGCTGCTGCTAATCTCAATGCTCAGCCCTAAAGAGGCCTTTGAAATACATAAAGCATGCTCACTGATGACAGACAAGTGTTTAAAGTAGCTCACATTTTTGTCTGGTACATAACACCCACATGCTCATATTTATATATACATTCATACTGTTTACAGAAAACAATGCTCCCCCGCCACCACCACCCCTATGCAACCACATGATTGATTAGCTTGTAAAAACTCCATCAGCTTAATTTGAAAATGTTGACAGTGGTGGTCTGTTTTGGGTTCAGTGGGCGGCTCGGCCCACATATTAGCTCCCTTTATAGAAACGACGTCTGGACAAAGGACGTTTCCCTGCCTGATATTTTACAGTTCCCAGCAGCAGAATTCCTCGTGGACGAACTGGAGGCTGAGGAGCCCGGCCAGGGAAACACTTGTGGGTTAGACTGCCATGTGCAGATGAAATGTGATTGTTCAAACTCAGCATGTCCAGGATGTGAATGTGGTCAGAAGGCCTTTGTCTGATTATGCTTCTCATGGTGGCTTGTGGGACCTGTGAAGGGGTTTAGTGAGATGTGAACAGATTGAATTTTGACTTTTTAAAACTTGTACTCTAATTTGAAGTGCTCATCCATCATTAGACCTCCATATTTGACCTGAGATACGTGACAGATTCTCTCGCAGTTTATCTTAAATCCTGCTACAGGTGATGTACTGTCGGCTGTCTTCTTGAGGAAAAATATATCCAGCTGTCAACTTGTAGCTTCTGTTTACTTTACCCTCTTTCATGTCACAAGAGCGTCTGTGAGGACTCATGAAGGGGGGAAGCCATGAGTTCAATAAGCAGGGAAACCTGTTTGAGTGCTCTTTTTAAAAAAAAAAAAAAGTTTATCAGGAGTCAGGGCGACGATATATTGCCATATAGATATTTTGTCACATGTCTAGAATAGTCTGAAAAAGTAAACACGTTTTATCCTCTTTGGAATCATAGACCATCCTCTCGACTGAAAGTTTGAGGCAAATTTACCGGCAATAAAAAGCTCTTGCCAATAAGTGTTATTGAGTGTGAAATATTGATGGTGTTGAATGTAGGTAACATATTTATTTACCACTGAGATTCTTCTGATTTCTGGCATTTCTGATAAATTAACGAGGATGTTAGCTTAAAAACGTCAGGCCTCAGAGAGCAGCAGACGTGGTGGAGAACAAGAAACTGCACTTATAGAAAGACAGTTTCTGTCCTGAGATTCCATCAGATTTATCCAAACATTCGACTTCAATCCCAGAGGAAGGTTAATCTGACATCCTTCAAAGTGTTCCTCATACTCCCACAGTCACACACTGACAGTAAAAACAGAGCAGTTAAACCTGAGGTGAAGCACATGGAACAAACAGAGGATTCAGTGAGCAGAAAACAAAGCGCACGTCTGTGTATTGTTGTCACTAACGTGTTTTCCTCATGTTTGGAAGTAAATGAATTAATGCTCATATCTTCACACTGAAGCCTGACAGAGAAACCATCTGACCAGAGACAACCACGCTGCATGTTTTTCACTTGTATTGTCCGTTTGCAGATATCCACAGGGAGCTCACATGTTTTCAGAGTTCCCACACTGTTGTTATGTGAATGCTGTAGTTTAAGTCTCTCTTTTCTCCACAGTTTGATAGATACACATGTGTATCATGCATCATGTACAGTAGCATTATCTGTAAGCATTGTGACAGCCTTGAACAGCTCTGAATTAAAAAGACAGATTTTGGGGCGCTGTTGGTGCATCGGTTAGTGCGCGCATGTACAGAGGCTGTAGTCCTCTGGGGTGGCCCAGGTTCGAATCCCACCTGTGGCTCCCGTCCCTCATGTCATTCCCTACTCTCTGTCTCCCTGATTTGTGACTCTATCCACTGTCCTATCTGCAATAAAGACACAAAACTCCCAAAAATAAACCTTTTAAAAAAATAAAAGACAGATTTTAATGCATGTGACAGAACTGTTCACTATGTTAACTGTGTATAGTCGTCTATATAACCTGAACTAATGATAAAAGGGTTCTCAGTGGTGTGTATTTTCTGGGAGTATGAATGTTAAGTCACAATAGTATTACGATGTAATAAGGCAATGTCTATAGATATATAGATTGCTTCTACTTGATGATTGTATGAAGTATCCTGTCAGGTGGGTAATGAGTGAATGGACGTAATGCTCCTGCGATGTCATTGAGTTGTTGTATCTAGGGCCCGACCGATATGGGATTTTTGGGGCTAATACTGATATCGATATCGGGAAAGCCGATATAGTGGCCGACATCTTTCTTAGATATGAGCAATCTGTAGAGATTGCTCATGTGTTTTTGTATATCATGTGTTTTTCTATATCAGCTGATACAACATTTTCTTTTACAGAGCATGTAATGCAGAAAACAATGCTTGGGGTGTTTTAAAAAAATGTGTTATCACATAGATTGTCCAGCAGAGGGCGCAAAGACTCACTAGTTGACAATGACTTCAGCACTGTGTGCAGCACATGTAGCAGAGCATCACCTGAGCAGACAGTGGTTTGGATTAAACGTGTTGACAATTGATCATAACGTTAAATAACATTTATTCAATATGTTTAAGACAGATATATCTCTTCTCTGTAAAGTCATATTGATGCACAATCTGCATAAGAAAGTTATTTTATCATTACAGCTAAAATAATCACTTTATGGCCTCTCTTTCATTTGAAGGTGAATTTTTCTCTCTAATATGTTTTTAAGAATCGGCCCAGAGAATCCCAAATTGGTCAGACTCAGAACAGTTTAATATTGTACATGAAGTATTATCTGGATAACATGCATAACTCTAGCAAAGCAAAAAAAAAGTCTCCTGTAGCTAGTTCTCATTATTTATACAACATTCATTTCTTTTTGCTTCATTGCACGTCATCTCCTTATTGTATCTGTAAACGTATCATTTTACTGATGGGGCTGCTCTCAGGATGAATCTGAGGCGTCGTGAGATGATGGAATGAGCAGGAAAAGGGAAAAGAGAAGGTCTGCTTCACATTTGTTTTGGTTGTTTGTTTTCATTTCTTTTGACCTAAATCTTTTCATGTAAGGTATCGGATCATTTTACCTCTTTGGGCCTCCAGCTATGTCTTTAAAATGAAACCATGTGAGGAGTTTGGTGGAACTTCCAATAACTCACATGTGAAACATGACAAGCCTTAAGTTTGAAACCACATGTGTAATCTATATCAATGAACCATGTTTATATATGGTTGTATTTTATTTGTCTGAGAAGTAGCTTAAGTTGTCAAATCAAAGCAATGGAGTAAAATCAGTCTGCATGATTTGCCTCTGAACGTCAGTGTATTAAATCATGAATGCTCAGGTGAGGTGTAGGCTACTTATTATATGCCTACTTAAAAATAGTTAAGCTGTATAGCCTACACTTGATTTGCTCTGTTTACAGGGTAATACAGAAAGTAACTGTAACAACAAGTCTAACTCCACACCGCAGCCACAGTTGATGACATTGTTGCTTTTCTCAGACTAGCTATCAAAAAAAAAAAACGCACACAAAGACTCAGTGGTGTCCTGGTGAGAATTTACAAAATCCACACAGTAGTTTCCTTCTTTTCTGTGCGGCTACATGTTGACGCCCTCACCCCCCTGACGTCCCCTCTGATTATCTTTCATTGGTTACTTGTTAGCTGTTCAAGGTGAAGCACGAGTGGGAGGAGGAGGAGGAGGAGGAGGAGGATTTCAGGAGCGCAGAAATTCACTCCACTCAGTGCGCAAGAACGCGTCAAGAAAGAGTCATCGAGGAGAGCCTCACGAAGCCGCGGGGGATTACAGACACATTGATTTGAACTTTTAACTGATTTTGCGCTTTTTTTCAATCTGTATAGTTTTTTTTAAATAACCTTTAGTAGGCCCACACTAAAGGATATGATGGTGGAAGTTTCAAAACGCGGCTCCATCCTTCTTTGCTGCCTGTTGCTGCAACCGGTGAGTATTTGAAACACTTCTGACTTTTTGCTCATTTATACTCAGGTTTATTATATCCGCAAATTATTTTGCACAGTACCGGATAACCGTGTGTCATGTAGTTCGTTACCTTTTATTATTATTATTATTATTATTGTTATTATTGTTATTATTATCATTATTATTATTATTATTATTCAAGCGTTGAAACGTGACTGTGTTGGATGCAGCGCAGAGGTGTGAGATATTTGACGTCATTTGGTCAAGTCTTAATCATCACATATCTTTATTTCTTCACATACATTTTAGAACATAGATAACAGTACTATTTGGGCTATTTAAAAAAAAAAGTTTTTAGAATCCAGAATTAAATCCTCTCCCATCATGTCATCACCATCGGTCTCATTCAGGTGTCAATCCCTTCAATTTCACAGACCTCGGAGGCAGAGCCTTTAAATTAAATTTGGCATCCAAACAGAACACTGTTCAGAGTTTTATTCATTTTCGGTGACATTCAGGTGTATTTGTGCCATACTTGACCTGCTTTTATGGCTAAAATTAAGGTGAATTAGCAGAAGTAGACAGAAGATGGTTGTTTCTGCACACAGGGCTCCATGGTGATGTCTCCATGTGTCTTTTTGTCTCCAGTGGAGAAACATGTCTGTTATGATACATGCAGGAATTCAGCTGGAGGTCAAAGCCTGCAGAAAAAGCATGCTGGCTTTTCTATCTATTTGTACTCTTGCAGACTGTTTGATTGCCTCAGTGTGAGAGTGAAGCAAAGGAGAAGATGGGAGGTGATGTTTTTGCTGGCAGGGATGGTGAAAGTGATGATCACTGTCATGATGATGGAGTGCAGGAAGTTTCTCTTGATACTCCAACTTGTGCTGCTAAAGGCAGCGTTGATCCATCACTGACAACATCCTCTCCAGGCGTAGTTCAGAGGAAGTAACACTGCAGAGCCTGAGGAGTGAGATTTCTCATAACCAAGACCCTGGACTCATCATGCATGTGGGGAGAGAGGTTGCAGTCACATTGACTCATTTCTTGGCTAACAATAGCCGTATACTACCCGTCTGATAAATGCCCGCAGAGAGGAGACTCATCCACCTAAGTAGCATCCATAAATCTTTTGCACCTGCACAGTGTCCGTATCTCCTGTGCTGGTAAACCCCCCCCCCCCCTAGATTCAGCTGCGCTGGCCTGAAGATTCCCATCACATGTTTGAATCATACAAATCTTCAGAATATGATGCCAGTGTCACAGGAATCAAAAAGATGGATTGTGTCTCTACAGAGTGTGTCGGGTAGATTATTGTTATCATCATCTGAGGAAGACCCCGATGTAGACAGTAGTTGTGTTTTCCTTACGATTGATGGCACATATTTATCTCATGCATCATCCACACTTCAGTGATAGATTATCTGTGAGGATGTAAAGACAACAAAGTGCTGTCTCTGCAGGTGCTCTCAGTGCAGAATCAGTGTGACGTGGTGAAGGAGATCAACAAGCAGAGGGACATGTGCTTGGCGAGGATCGAGAACAAAACCACAGGTATGTAGTTGTTCTGTGTATGATACCTTTGTTTTCCTGTCTTTTCTTATCCCATTCTTTTTTTTTAAATGAACATGTAGGCTCTGATTGAAATGACACTATGAGCTCTAAAGACAACAGAAGCTGCTCAAGCCTGCCCTCAGGCTCTTCATTACACTTTGCATGGTTGAACGCTGTTTTCCTCCTGATGGCAGAACCTTTTCACACGTGCAGAGGGTCACTTTTAAAGTTAACTGATCATATTTTACCCCTGATTTTCATTAAATGCTATTAATCATCAATTAATCAGTTATTTTTTTTAATCCATTGTGTCAAATCCTAAAAGTGATCCAGGGACACTTTACTAGACAGAAAGTCTTCTTAAAGATCCTGTGAGAAATTATTATTAAACTAAAATGAATGCTGATGCCTCAATATCACCTGGGGAAAAAAGATCATTAGTGAGAACATTGATTACTTCTTATTTTTAACGTCAGGTTAGAAGTGACACAAGTAGTGCCAAACAGCCTTCATTTACATTTTCCATGGACAGGATTCAAATCAATGATATGTTTCACTGCTTAAAGAATACAGGAATGTTTCTTCAACAAAGCTACTTACACATGCACAGGACAAGTTTAGCAGAAAGAGACAGTGACCCTCACCTGCTGAAAGTGAAAGGTTTTTTTCACAGACTATTCACCAGAGACGTTTGGAAAGCTGCTTCTGTCACAACACTCATCACACGTTCACATGGCGATTTTCAAGATATTTATAGCAGCTAAAATGATGTATTACTGTGCAGTGCATCGCTGTCACCAATGAAAAACATGCATGCAAAAAGCCTGGTTTCAAACTCGTGACTGAGGCTCTGTGTGCTCGGAGGATGTCAAAATTAGATTTGCATGTATTAACTTAAATCATGATAACACACCTACTGGATAGTTTATATACAGAGATCTTTGGGTGTGTGCAGGTTTATGCTATTGGGATTTTATCAATGAAAACAATTACATTTAATCTTAATTTTTTTACAGCAAAGAATCCCTTTTTGGTGGGTCCTTGGGGTGCTCAGCTCAGTAGGGGGGTCTCCAAGGAAAAAAAAACATAAGAGCTGCAGTATATTCCTGTGCTTGTGCAATCTTTACTGTTTTAAACTGCTCCCCTTTCCATGTCTCTCTACCTTTTTGATAAGAACACACAGCCCATCATTACGGAGATGTTTTATATTTGCATGCATCTTCTCAATGGCTTAAATCGTTACTGTATATATTGTATACTATATATACTGTATATCATGGTGCGTTGAGGTTCATGA